>NW_019249482.1:83114-89155 GCF_002742605.1 Olea europaea var. sylvestris
TTTTTTTTTAATTTTTTACACATAATTAGATTGAACTTTGAATTGGTAATGATTTTTTTGGTTCTGTAGTTCGGTTCGGTTCGCTTTGATTGTTATAATCTTTTTTTAGGCATGTCTGTGTGTATTTTAGTGAGATAAATAAACGTCAAATATCTAAAATACGCTTTCTAAAATAAAAGTGAAAAATGAAAAATCTCCTACACATACCCCTTGTTTAAAACAAAAATATGATCATTGTAATTTTGCTTTAAATTCCTCTATTTTTTTTTTTTAACAGTTACAGATATGACAGCTGAGGCTTCTCTTTCTCCATCCAATTGCAATGTTAAATTCATTCCTTTCGGATGTGAGCGTAAAATCTGTGGATCACAATGCCTTAAAGAATACAATGGAATAGGACGCTGCGTTTTTGAGGCTTTTGGAGGAGCAATGTGCTTCTGTTGGTACGATTGCCATATATAACCTATGAATTTTATGTTAGGAAGTTGTCATCCACCGAGAGTGATAGATTTCCTTGTATGTATGAATTCTCATGAATTTTAATAAAATAATATTATTTCTTTATATATGTTAAGAATTTTAATGAATTTCTTATTGTTGTATAATTAAAAAAATATTATTTTTATAGATCATCTTAGTGTTAAGTGATATAATTCCATATCGAATAAAGATGAAAATATAGACCAACTTATGAAGTTTTGGACTACTCCTCTTAACAATGTTGACATTTTAAGATGGAATCTCGAATTTTAACATGATATTAGATCCTATTAAACTCCAACTTGCTACTCGATCCGATTAAGATTCAATAAATGAGCATACAATTTTAAGACTGATATGTTTAAAAGAGTCACTATCTTGCGGAGCATGTTAAGGGATATAATCCTATATCGAATAAAGATAAAAAAACATAAACCAACTTGTAAGGTCTTGGACTATTCTTTTTAACAATATCGACCTTTTCAGATGAAACCTAAGTTTTAACACTCAGAAAGAAATATTCTGAGTTTGTAATACTAAAATATAATTTATAACCTAATCTTTTATTTTAGAAAGTTATAACTTTGTAATTTAAACAAGGTTTTAATTTTTCGGTAAATGACACCTGCACATAAAGAAAATAAATATCAATATATTAAAAATAATTCAATCGAAAAAAAAAACTATAATAATATTAACAAATTAAAAATATATTCAATTTGAAAACATAATAATTTTAATTATTTGATCAAAAATTGCATACAAAATATGCACTAATATTTTATGATTAAAGACATTTTTTGATGAGTAGAGTTTCACTTCATTTTTCGTTCTTTACTTGCAAGAATAAAAGTTCTATTCCAAATTTCAATAGGAACGAGAAGTAAGTACCCCATTTCTTTGTTTTTTTATTTCCTCCCAATTTATATTTTGGAATGAAAATTGAAACTGAGATATTTTATTTTTATCTATTTTATTATTTTTTAAAGCAATTTAATTTCTTTTTTGTTTGATCAAAGGTATAAAATTTTTTGACTTTATTGTGAGCTTTAAATCCATTGAAATATAAGGGTTTAGGGGGAATTATTTAGAGAACTTGGTATTTTTATTAATAAGCTTGAAATCCACTAAAATCTATAAAAATCCTCGCTAATAATGAAATCGTTAGAAATCCACTAGTTATCTGGGACATCCAAACTCTAATAAATTTGGAGACGTCTAAATCTTACTGGTATTTATAAAACTCAATTTTGTGGACCCTAGATTTATATGGACTTTTGAAATCTGAATTGAGGATAGCCTTGTCAGAAATTTGGTATAATCCCAGCAATTTTTTGTTATTTGAAAAAAAAAAATTTGTTTAAATAGTTTTGTTAGAGATGTAGAAATAATTCACTTAAATTCTCTGTGATATATTAATTCCTGATTGTCTGAAATTAATTTTACAGTACTAAAATTTGCATATTTAGTACAGATTTTTGCTTTAATAGACTACTATATCCTGCTAAAAATCAGCTGGAAAATAAGATTTTACCATAAAAGTCAGCTAAATATCCGTAGAAATTCATGCATTCACATGTTCTAACAATTTTACCATAACAAGAATCTAGTTCCTAATTCACCCCTGCTTCTGGGGACGGAAAAGGACAAACGTCATTGTACACATCTGATGTGTTCAATTCAATAGATTGATAAAAAAAAAAAAAAAAAAAAAGGAAAAACCTATATTCAAATCTAAAACATATGTCAAAGGATCTTATGTCAAATTATCTAGAATTTTATAAAAGAGAAAACATACATGAATCTATGTTGATGAATCAATGGGGTTCGAGGTCTTTCACAGACTAATCACGATATTCAATGGATTCTCTTCATTGATGGGCAATGAGGAGATGTACAATTTGAATGATTAGCCTTTGGGACCATAAACTTCAAAGTTCCAATAGACATGTAGCAATTAATGATTTCATGCATAAAATAATAAAATATTCAACCATTGGGATCATAAACTTCAAAGTTCCAAAATTTCCATTAGCTTTTGTTTAAGCCCCCCATTTTATTAAAAATTCATTTTCAATTACACAGTCCTTAATAAAATAGTTTTATACATAAATCGAAAATTTTATCTTATTTTTTAATTACACATTTTCTTAAAAAATGCTATTAGAAAATACACCCAATGGCTTAGAGTCCCATAATTGGTAATTACACATTGCAAAGCACATACCAAATAGATGCTTCTAATCCTGAAAGAGAATTGAGGACCACGGTCAACTTTCATTGCCAAACAAACCAAAGAAAAAGAAGAAACTGAGAGCAACAGAAACAATAAAAGAAAGAAAAGCAAAATAAAAATTGAAATTAAAGCATGTCTAAGGAAATTATGCTATTCAACCTTTAGCACATTATATTTTGCTTCAATAGATTTACGCTCATAAAGACCCCCCTCTCGTTCATCCCAATACAATGAAGAAAATTCTGAGTCATTGGAAAGGCTATATAGAATACCTTAGTCAAGTGTTATGAAGATTGAGAACGGAGGGAACCTAATTACCTTACAGATTCCTCTCTTCCCTTCTTCAAAGTGTTGCATTGTTCAACAAGTTCTGCATACCGTGTTTTACTACCTTGGAGATCAGAATCTAGCTTTCTAAGAATGTTTCTTAGCTGTTGAAATATTAAATCATGACTGGCAAGATCAATATGAAATAACTTTAATTCCTATGAATTTCAAGAAAAGAAGTGAATCATTAGCTGACCCGGTTATCTGCACATCTAGGAAGACTCTAAAAATGTACTTGAAAGTTCAAGTGTAATGACATTCAAAACAGGATGCAAAATTGTATCAGGCTTGCCCCTTTGGGCATAACCTAATTGATGCAGGAGGATCCGAGTCAAGTGATGCTGATTTGTCAGATTGCACGATGATGGCGCTGAGATACCATGAGATGGCGGATCGACGCAAAGATGGAAAGTAAATCACCATTATTTCCTTAATTGGGAGATTTTGACGCGTCTTTGGTAATTTGGGCATAACTTTGGCTACGGTTATCGAAATCGCTAATATGACCCCAATTCGGAAAGCTCTCTTCGGCGCGCACGTCGTGGCCACAAGCTTCACTCGGTGGACGTCAATTTCAAGCCCAAAATCCATTGTTTTCCTTTCCAAAATTCAATTTTAAGTTATTTTTTACTATTTATGATAATATTTAGTTTCCTTTTTTCTATATGTTAAGGAACTCGAATTAAGCCAAGTTTTTGGCAACTTACTTCTTTTACTTAATATTTTATTTTGGTATAATTTCGGGATTTTGCCATTTTTGGTAATTTTCCAATAATTTCGTATTTCGCAGCTATTTAACCCGGCTTGTGGGTTCGTTTTCAGTATTCTGCATTATTAATAATATTGAGTTGAATTCAGAGTATTTTCTCTATTTTTTTGGGCGTTTTCTATCGTTCTTTTCTTGCGAATCATCTGCTACAACAAGCCAATAGGATAATCACTATCCTACCCGGCGTCAGTTGGTATCGGAGCGTCCGCATCTTCTTGGGAGATAAATTCCATCAGTTATAATGGTTGGTGGACGTGGTCGTGGTCGTCGAGGACAGGTTTCGATTGAGGAAGTCCCGCACCGTGATCGTAATATTCAGGATGTGACGATTGAAGATTTGCAGAGACAAGTTGCGGAGTTAACCCAACGTTTGGCGGAACAGGAGTTCGGTAATCATGATGTGGAAGGTCACGATTCCGAAATCAGTTTCGAAAACCCGTATCACCATCGTGCTCGAGTTTGGGAGCATCGTGGACGGGAGGATCGTCATGTAGATCTCGGTTTCAGAGTGGATCTGCCCGAGTTTTCTGGTACGTTGCAGGCTGAAGGATTTATTGATTGGTTGAATGAAGTGGAGCGGATTTTTGAATATAAGGAGGTTCCAGATCGTGTCAAAGTGAAACTGGTCGCCATCAAACTCAAAGGTAGGGCATCTGCATGGTGGGAACAGTTGAAGCGCTCACGGGAGTGACAGGGGAAATCCAAAATTACTAACTGGGAGAAGATGAAGAAGAAGATGAAAGGGCATTTCCTTCCTTTCGGCTATACTCAAACCTTGTTTCAGAGGCTCCATTCACTGAGGCAAGGCGCAAGATCAGTCAATGATTATACTGAAGAATTCTATCAGTTGGTGGCTCGAAATGATTTATCTGAAACGGAGGAACAGATGGTAGCACGGTATTTGGGGGGGATTAAGGCAGCCCCTGCAGGATGTTCTCAGCCTTCATTCATTGTGAACAGTTTCCGAGGCATATCAGCGAGCACTTGCAGTAGAGAAACAGTAAAGTAGGAGGCCAGTGGTCAGAGGTGAAGGAAGTCAGCCAGTTCGCCCTCAAGAATCTCGTCCTGCTTATCAGCCACAGCGGGATAGTTCCAGCTCAAGTATTAAGTGCTTTAGGTGTGGTGAACAGGGGCATAGGGCGACTGATTGCAGGAAGCCTGCTGGTCAGAAGAATAAAAATCTTCTGATTGAGGAGGATATGATAGAGGAGTTTGAGGAAGTTGGGGAACCCGTGTATGATGAGGGTGAAGATGAGGACGTGCTATATGGAGATGGTCAGGAGACCCTGGTTGTTCGAAAGAGCCTGCTGACTCCCAAGGGCGACTCAGGAGATGATTGGTTGAGGACCAACGTTTTCCGCACAACCTGCACAGTTGCTGATAAAGTCTGTAAGCTGATAATTGAGAGTGGCAGTTGTGAGAATGTAGTGTCTGAGAAGGCTATCGAGAAACTACAACTGAAGATGGATCGTCATCCCAAACCATACAAGTTGTCTTGGCTGAATAAAGGCAGTGAGGTAACGGTAGAAAAACGATGCTTAGTATCTTTCTCAATTGGAAAAAAATATTTTGATAATGCTTGGTGTGATGTGGTATCAATGGACGCCTGTCATGTTTTGTTGGGGCGACCTTGGCAGTATGATCGCAGTGTTATCCATGATGGGCGGAAGAATACTTATTCTCTTAGTATCAAAGGAAAGAGAATTGTTTTGGTGCCTCGCAGGGAAGGAAACATCTCTACCCCGGCAGTTAAAAATCCCAATCTACTTTCTATGTCCAGGTTTTTGGTTGAGGTTGGGCGTGAAAAAATAGTTTATGCTTTAATGCCTCGTGAAAATAGTACAGCGAGTGTGGATTCAGAATTTCCAGCAGAAGTACAGCAACTATTGATGGAGTTTTCTGACTTGATGCCAGAGGATCTTCCTCCAGGATTACCACCTATGAGGGACATTCAACATCAGATCGACCTCATTCTGGGGTCGAGTCATTCAACATCATATCGACCTCATTCCGGGGTCGAGTCTACCAAACCGATCAGCATATCGCCTCAGTCCCAAGGAAGCTGAAGAGTTGCAGCGACAGGTGGTAGAATTATTGGAAAGGGGCTACATTCGTGAGAGTATGAGTCCTTGTGTAGTTATGAGTCCTTGTGTAGTTCCTGCTCTCCTAGTGCCGAAGAAAGATGGGTCATGGCGTATGTGTGTTGACAGCAGGGCAATTAACAGGATT
>NW_019249482.1:89559-101141 GCF_002742605.1 Olea europaea var. sylvestris
CTTCTATCGTCGATTCATCAGAAACTTTAGTACCTTGATTGCTCCTATCACAGAGTGCCTTAAAGGGCGTGATTTTCAGTGGACTGAGGAGGCAGAGGCTAGCTTTCAGTTGGTTAAGCAGAAGATGGCGGAGGCCCCAGTCTTGGCACTTCCGAATTTTGAAAAGGTGTTGGAGGTAAATTGTGATGCGTCTGGAGTTGGCATTGGTGGTGTTCTGAGTCAGGAGGGGCGTCCAGTAGCCTTTTTTAGTGAGAAGCTATCGGGATCAAAGAAAAATTATTCCACTTATGACCTGGAGTTCTATGCCATAGTTCAGACTCTGAAGCATTGGCGCCATTCATTATGTAGAGTGGTGTTATGTATGTCAGCGGTCTAAAGGGGCTCTTACTAATGCTGGATTGTACACACCATTACCTGTACCTGAAGCTCCTTGGTTTGATGTCAGTATGGATTTTATCTTGGGCTTACCTCGTATACAGCGGGCGATGGATTCCATTTTTGTTGTGGTTGACAGATTCTCAAAGATGGCTCATTTTGTGGCTTGCCGGAAGACAATGGATGCTACTCGGATTGCTCATCTTTATTTCAGAGAGATTGTGTGTTTACATGGTGTCCCACAATCAATTACTTCTGATCGTGATACTAAGTTTATGAGTCATTTCTGGAGGAGTTTGTGAGAGAAACTTGGAACGAAATTGAATTTTAGCAGCGCATACCATCCCCAAACAGATGGTCAGACTGAGGTGGTGAATCGGAGTTTGGGAAATCTTTTGAGAAGTTTAGCCGGGACTAAACCGAAGCAGTGGGATTTGGCATTACCTCAAGCAGAGTTTTCTTATAACCGGTCGAGGAATAGAACCACCGGACTGAGTCCTTTTGAAATTGTCTGTGGTCGAAATCCATCCGGAGTACTTGATTTGGCTCTAATTCCACGTGTGGGTCGCTTCAATAATAAAGCTGATGAGATGGCTGAACATCTTCGAGGTATCCATGAGCAGGTGAAGCTGTCCATACAGGATAGTAATACTAAGTACAAAGTTCAGGCAGATATTCATCGACGCCAAGTGTTGTTTGATGTTGGTGATTTTGTTTGGGCAGTATTAACTCGTGATCGTTTTCCAGTTGGGGAATACAATAAGCTAAAGGAGCGGAAGATTGGACCTTGTGAAGTACTGCAGAAGATCAATGATAATGCTTACAGGTTGCGCCTCCCGAGCCATTTGAAGACCTCTGACGTCTTCAACGTAAAACACCTAAGCCCTTGTTTTATGGAGTCCGATGAAATTACTGTGAACTCGAGGGCGAGTTCTTTTCAACCCGGGGCGACTGATGCAGGAGGATCCGAGTCAAGTGATACTGATTTGTCAGATTGCACGATGATGGCACTGAGATACCATGAGATGGCGGATCGACGCAAAGATGGAAAGTAAATCACCATTATTTCCTTAATTGGGAGATTTTGACGCGTCTTTGGTAATTTGGCCATAACTTTGGCTACGGTTATCGGAATCGCTATTATGACCCCAATTCGGAAAGCTCTCTTCGGCGCGCACGTCGTGGCCACCAGCTTCGCTCGGTGGACATCAATTTCAAGCCCAAAATTCACTGTTTTCCTTTCCAAAATTCAATTTTAAGTTATTTTTTACTATTTATGGTAATATTTAGTTTCCTTTTTTCTATATGTTAAGGAACTCGAATTAAGCCAAGTTTTTGGCAACTTACTTCTTTTACTTAATATTTTATTTTGGTATAATTTCGGGGATTTTGCCATTTTTGGTAATTTTCCAATAATTTCGTATTTCGCAGCTATTTAACCCGGCTTGTGGGTTCGTTTTCAGTATTCTGCATTATTAATAATATTGAGTTGAATTCAGAGTATTTTCTCTTTTTTTTTTGGGCGTTTTCTATCGTTCTTTTCTTGCGAATCATCTGCTACAACAAGCCAATAGGATAATCACTATCCTACCCGGCGTCACTAATGGTGTAAGCAATGGAGAAGAAAATGATGAAGAAGAAGATAAGAATTTATCAAAGAAGACTTGAACACGAAGATTATATCGTTGTTCTCAAATGATATTTGCCTTCCTCCACAATGCTTTTAAGGATTAAAAATGACAATTAGTTTGTAGGATTGATCAAGTCTTAAAGAAGAACACCAAAAGCAAAAGTGATCTTCAAAATTGAACGAGTGAAAAGATAAAATTTGATTATGAAAGACACTGATTTCTTCAATAAATGGATGATCAATAGAGTGATTTTTTCATATTGTTTATGGATGAATACAACATGTATTTATAGCATTCAATCATCCCTACACAAAATGATTCCAACTCACTATAAATAGGTGCAATGATTCACCAAGAAAAACCACCAAAAATTAGAAAAAATTCCAGCCAACGGTCGCGCAGGCCATTTTTTCTGGCATTAATTTTCCTTTCTCTTTAATTCACCCACCCACGATTTTGAACAACAAGATTCCATCATCAACATCTTTCACCTTTCTTCGGGCCCAACTTCTAAAGTTCCTTGAGCTAAATGAAACGCATCAGGAACAATGAATGGATTCTTGTCATGATGATACATGATAAATATATGATGCTCAATCATGAACTATACTTCAACTAACAAAATCAAATATAGAAGATACAGATGAAGTAATTTTAGCAGCAAGATGAGAAAAAAGCTGTTCATATTACTTAACAAGCTAGGAGAGACTTCAACTCAGAGCCGAGACTAAGCAATGGTGGCGACCACGTCTTATATTTTGAAGAGCCGTGAATTACTATTTAATTAATAAATACACTATGAGGAAGCAGTTGGGGGAAGCTATAAAACACTATTCTAATCTTCTTTCACATTGTGTCATTACTTAATCCAGAAAATATGGAAGAAGAAATATTAGGATAACGTCTTGCCAAAAAACTTTGCATTCAGCATACTATTATAATTTTAAAGAAACTAGATAAGAGTTCACTGTGAAATGAGGACTGCGACTACCAAGAACCCAATGAATAATTGTTTGAGTTTGTGCTTCATTATCCAAAGGGGAAACTCCCGGCCGTGCCTTAAGCAGCAAAATTTTTGGTTCCTTGTTGGTTGTGGGTCGGAGCTGAGGTGAATATAGTGGTTGTGCGTAGGAACAGTTTGGATTGGTTGTTTGGTAGAGAAAGATAACATAAAACTAAGCCTGAAAATCATCGATTCGAAGGTCTTGGAGCGGGCTTCCGTAGCAGAGGCTGAACCTTTTGCACTGTATTGTTCATGAGCATAATGTGCGCATACAGCAGGCTGGTATGAAAACTTCAAAAAAGCTATTTTTATTTTATAAAGCATTTCCTCTTAATCTTTCTAGATGGTGCTGAAACAAAACCAAATTGGTGTAAGGAATTATGAAAGTAGTTTCTTTCTAAAAAGATATGAATTAGGAAGGATTGACAGAGAATTACTACATGCCTAAATTGCCTTCAGGAATTTGCTGCCATGCATATTAAAAATATAGAACAAGAAATTTGAGAAAAAAATGCACATCGTAGAACCTATTACAGTCAAAAGAAAAATACAATAATAACTGGTCAAGCTGGTGGAGTAAACAAGTGAAATCCTCCGAGTAATAAAAAATTTGCAGCATTTTCTCACGTTTCTCATCCAAAGAAAGTCCTCTTTTCTTAGACTTGCAACACATTTAGCAGAAATTAGAATTTCCAAATTTATACTTCATTTTAGTAAATCAAATACATGTATCACAAATGAAGGAAATCGCGACAAGAATGAGAAACAGATGCATGAGGGCTATATGAAAAGAAAATGTGGAAAGAACTAAAAAGATGTCATTGGATGCTCATAATACAGAAAATGTACAACGACTTTTAACCATGGATGTGTAGATAGTACATATTAATGAAATGAATTGAAGTAACTATTTCTTATGAATGGATCTTGCAAACATTGCATTTAACCTCTATACATTGTTCTTCCAATTTTTTCCTTGTTTAGAGGGGGAAAGGAAAATAATATAATGCAAAAGTAGGTGTGCGATGTAAATGAAATTACGATTTTCCAAAAAAGCAAAAAAGACGCAATCGTTAATAGGAATTTTCTCAATTTAATCAGTAATTAGCATATTAGGGTATTAAATAAGTATGGAGAAACACACTTATCACATGACAATCCTACTCATAATCTACTTATGAAGGCACATTCTAATACAATTACCTTATAAAGAAATAGATAAATACCAGAACTTGAGTTGGATTTTATAATTTATCTCAAAGAATCCATATGTTATTAATTTACGAAGGTTCTACTGTATATGAATATTTATAAAATCTACCAAAAATTCATACGACTTTGATATATCCATTTGCTATTTCAAATTTCGATTACGATAATTTCTCCATGCTAGATTTCAGACTATTATTGCTATTGGATCTTTTGCATCAAAGTTGCCTCACATGTATTATAAAGAATAATGTTATCTATCATAAACTAATGATGTAATTTTATGTAATATGCTATCTTTAAAGTGAAAATATGGGCTCATTTTATGTAATATGATGTACATTAGTTTAGGTGACAATTATATAATTTTATGTAATATGCTATCTTTAACGGCTAGAATACTATAATCAATAAATGCCATCTAGAAAAGTGTTCATCGCCAGTTATAATCATAACATTACTCTATTATGAATACCATGCTATGGTTGGCATTATTTTATAAATTTATTGACAACATAAGCAGGGATCAAATTTCTTTAGGGATGGCAAGACTTTGTAACTCTTATTTTGGCCTCCTTGTATTTGTTCTTTTAGGTATGTTCTATTGTCTTTCCATTGTTCTTAATGATATAGCATAATACTTTTGTAAGATACAAGTCGTTCAAACTCTCTGCATCTAAGTGCTTTGAGTAATAGATTTTTTCATTGATTCAAAAAACATAAATGGTCAAGAATCAGAATGTTTTAGTGGTTTAAAAATTTAGGTAACAACAAATTTTGGAGATGAATATGAAATGGCAAATTTTTTAATTTTTTTTATTGAAACGACTTGTTTTGGCGTTGAGCCAACATATTTTAAAGTTATTTTGTCAACCAGTTAATTTTTTTTTTAATTTTTTACACATAATTAGATTGAACTTTGAATTGGTAATGATTTTTTTGGTTCAACGAGGTAGTTCGGTTCGGTTCGATTCGCTTTGATTGTTATAATCTTGTTTTTAGGCATGTCTGTGTGTATTTTAGTGAGATAAATAAACGTCAAATATCTAAAATACGCTTTCTAAAATAAAAGTGAAAAATGAAAAATCTCCTACACATACCCCTTGTTTAAAACAAAAATATGATCATTGTAATTTTGCTTTAAATTCCTCTATTTTTTTATTTTAACAGTTACAGATATGACAGCTGAGGCTTCTCTTTCTCCATCCAATTGCAATGTTAAATTCATTCCTTTCGGATGTGAGCGTAAAATCTGTGGATCACAATGCCTTAAAGAATACAATGGAATAGGACGCTGCGTTTTTGAGGCTTTTGGAGGAGCAATGTGCTTCTGTTGGTACGATTGCCATATATAACCTATGAATTTTATGTTAGGAAGTTGTCATCCACCGAGAGTGATAGATTTCCTTGTATGTATGAATTCTCATGAATTTTAATAAAATAATATTATTTCTTTATATATTCTAAGAATTTTAATGAATTTTTTTATCGTTATATAATTAAAAAATATTATTTTTATAGATCATCTTAGTGTTAAGTGATATAATTCCATATCGAATAAAGATGAAAATACGGACCAACTTATGAAGTTTTGGACAACTCCTCTTAACAATGTTGAAATTTTAAGATGGAATCTCGAATTTTAACATGATATTAGATCCCATTAAACTCCAACTTGCGACTCGATCCGATTAAGATTCAATAAATGAGCATACAATTTCAAGACTGATCTGTTTAAACGAGTCACTATCTTGCGGAGCATGTTAAGGGATATAATCCTACATCGAATAAAGATAAAAACATAAATCAACTTGTAAGATCTTGGGCTATTCCTCTTAACAAGTTTGACATTTTAAGATGAAACCCAAGTTTTAACACTAAAAAAGAAATATTCTGCGTTTGTAATACTAAAATATAATTTATAACCTAATCTTTTATTTTAGAAAGTTACAACTTTGTAATTTAAACAAGGTTTTAATTTTTCGGTAAATGACATTTACACATAAAGAAAATAAATATCAATAAATTAAAAATTATTCAATCTGAAAAATTAAAAAAACTATAATTATATTAACAATTTAAAAAGCTATTCTATTTGAAAATATAATCATTTTAAAAATTGCGTACAAAATATGCACTAATATTTTATGATTAAAGACATATTTTTTGATGAGTAGAGTTTCAAAAGCAGAATGTATCACTTCATTTTTTTGTTCTTAACTTGCCAGAATAAAAGTTCTATTCCAAATTTCAATAGGAACGAGAACTAAATTCCTCATTCCTTTTTGTTTTTCCTCCCAATTTATATTTCAGAATGAAACGTATATTAACCTTATATACACTATGTTGTTTACGTTAAAATATGTCAACAGTCTAAATCAGCAAGAATACATAATCTTGATCCACGATGAACTTACAAAATAACACATTAAGATGGCACGACGCGGAGAATTTTGCACGTGCGTGCTTTTGATGAATCTTAACAAACAAGAACCACTTGATAAAAACAAAGTTTCATTCTTATCATCACATCTTACAATGCTACAAAAGCTATTAGGTCCGTTTGAATGTAAAGATAGAATTTGGGTGGAAAGAAAACGAATTTCAGGTAATTGAATTGCCTAGAAATTGTTTTCCTGGGAATTGTAAATTATTGCGCTTGATTGGTATAATTTTTCACATAGAAAATGTTGAAATAAAAGTGTTTTTTGATGTTCGTTTAACTTTGTTTTACATGAAAATTATCAATTAAAGGGATAAAATTTAGTGGTATTAGGGATGAAATTTGTTTCAATTGCCAAAAAAAAAAAAAAAAAAAAAATTAAAAAAAATTTTTTTTAATTAAAAAAAAAAAAAAAAAAAAATTCAAGAAAATTATCTATCTTTTGGTGTTTGTTTGACTTTGTTTTATATGAAAATTGTCAGTTAAATGAAATAATTTTTAAAATTTATTTCCATTGCATAAAAAAAAATCGAAAAAAAATAAAAAAAGTGCTACAGTAATTGAATTGATGGAAAATACTGACATGACAAGAAAGTGAGAATTTCAATTCTAAGGAAAATTTTGGACAATCAAACACCTAAAAGTTGGAAAATGGAATCCAAATTTCATTTTCCATGGAAAAAATGGTAAAATCAAACACTACCTTAGATTAACGGCACAGTCAAACAAGTGGGTATTACAATAATATCTACCCGAAGTAATAATTAAAGGGGCTTTATCCAATAACCCAAACTCTCAAAAGAGAACTATACTTGTCTTGCGATGTTAAAATATTAGAGTTGTTACATTATTTATTTATTAATTATCTAAATGTATTTGTTAATTACTTGGGTTGTATGTAATCTTAATATGTTGGGATATAACACAACAAAAACACACCTTTCTCTGGTGACTTTTTCTCATGTTGCCTCCGCAAGTTGATTTATTTTTGTAGTTTAAACTTATATGGTTAAGATATTGAATTTTGTTTTAAAAAAACTGTTGCTTTGATTAAAGTATTGATCTTAAAATTTGATTACTTTTTCCAGCTTTTAGATTATTTAATTGCACATTTTAAAATTCTATTAAAAGTATTAGATATTGGAACTCCATGATAAGTCAATCTTATTAAAATAATCACTAAGGATTGAAATGTGAGATTTACTTTTAATACATACATATTTTAACGATAAGCAAAAATAACACTGTAAATGTGCATTATCAACAAAATAAAATTTAACGAGAGAAAATAACTTCAACAGTTCATCTTATTCGCCCTAATGTGCTTAAATTTTTTTCATTTGTTTTAGATTATAATCAAAGAGAAGAAATATCTTACAATAATCCATCACATTGTCCCTAATTTTGTTGAATTTTTTTTCCCTTCCTTTATTGTCAAATTCGTACAAACTTTTATCTAGGATCTTTCGTATCATGAGATATTGCCATGACATGAATAGGAGAGTATACATTTCCTACGTAGCCCAAGAGCATATTATAAATTTCTGAAAGCACTTATAAATTTAAGATCAGGCACGGATTTTTCATTCCTGAAATCACGATATTCGTTGCTATTACTCTTTATCAACGAAATATTAGCAACCACAAATTCGTTGTTAATTTGGAGGTCGTTGATAGTTACCAACCACAAATCCTTTTTTTAATTTGGAGGTCGCTGATAGTTACCAACGAATCTAGCCATAGGTAAAAGAGTAAACCTTTTACCAACGAAATTTTGTTGGTAAAGAGTAAATATTTTATCAAAGAAAATCCCGTTGGTAAAAATCTTAACCATTACCAATTAACTTTTTGTTGGTAAATGTCTACCATTACAATTGGT
This sequence comes from Olea europaea var. sylvestris, assembly GCF_002742605.1. NCBI lineage: Eukaryota > Viridiplantae > Streptophyta > Magnoliopsida > Lamiales > Oleaceae > Olea > Olea europaea. The sequence continues at coordinate 98,100 of NW_019249482.1, forward strand.
AAAAATAAGTGTGGTAAATAATTGGAAAGGTGTGAGGCGTGGTAAAAAAATTATTTTTTATTATTGTTATTATTATTTATTTAATAATTATAAATTTTTAAATTTTAACTAACTGAGTTGAAAGGCGCAAAAATTGTGTAACCATTTATTGGACCACAAAGTTATTGTTGGCAACTCCAAAGACTTTGTTGTAAACTTTTGATGTGGGATAAGAATTCCTTTGAAATTGATTAATATTAGCAACGAATATTTTGTTGGTAATATGAGCTACTCTTTACTTATGGGAAAATCTATGGGGCGAAAGATTAATACAATTTTTAGAGAAAAAATTTGAATTACGTCACCTACAGAAATACTATTGGTAAATGGTACATATATTAAAACAATAACATGAGGCATGGAATATCCATTAGTAAATAGTTACCACTTTTACCAAAGAAAATTTAGTTTGTGATTTTCCTAGTTAAAAATCTAATACTTTTACCAACATATCATCCATTCTATCCGTTGGTAATTATTTGTAAGTGAAAAATTGATTTTTAATAGTGGAATAATGTTATCTAGCACTAGTTATGCTACCAAACTAGTTTACTATATGATAATATCAATTAATAGTTTCCTCTTATGGGGTGATCGAGTTGGTGGAGTAGGTGAGCGTAGAGGTATTTGGTCACGAATTTCCCCTACCAACACTGTTTCTGCCGAGCCTGTCGTACCGAGTTTGCCTAGTGCGATTTATCTGGTTGGCGTAGTTTGCAGGCTATTGCGTCAGTCTGAGAGTTTACCTAGTGCGCACCCGAACGGTAGCGACTATGGGTTCCCCCGTCATTAAAAAAAATAAAAAATAATTAATAGTAAATTTATTCGATCGATTTAATTATATCTATCATTTAATAACACTTATTGTTACCTAAATTGATGTACCAATTGTGTTAAATAATGTCATTCAAATGGTCAAGTCACGAGGAAAAAAAAAAAAAAAAAAACACAAAACAATACCAGTAACTACTAGTATTGTGATTTCTAATGTCAAAAATATTTATAACAACGTAACATTATACATGTCAAAGTTAAAATTGGTCTTTCCATTTTTCGATATAAAATCGAAGTTAGAAAATCATGTAAATACATGATACATACAACCAATTCCTGAACGAATTAGTTAATTCACTGAGTTTGTCATTGTCTTAATATCTTTAACATTAAGTTTTAGAGCATCTATGAGAGTTTCTTTAAGGGTAATTAGCACCAAACGTCCTTATTTTTCAATGTTAATGTGCAAAACGTTCTTATCCTTCATTTTTTGGTATTTTCAACCCTATTTTGACCTTTCATTGTGGAAAATGTTATTTTCATTTAATTTCTCAGCAAAAAAATGTAAATTGACAAATATACTAATAAAACTTAAAAAAGAAAAAAAGAACAAATTATAATTATACACCCAAACTTTTCAAAAAATTACAAATGAGTCCAAATAAATTTTCAAAAAGGAAATTAGCACAAAACGTCCTTACTTTCAATATTATTGTGTAAAATGTTCTTACCTTTTTTCTGACATTTTCACTCTTATTTTCATATTAAATTGCGAAAATCATCATTTTCATCCATTTTCTCAATTAAAAGTTATAAATGACGAATACACCCTCCCATTTGAATAATACTAAAATAAAGAACAAATTGTAATTATGCTCATAAATTTTTCAAAAAATTAAATTTAAAAACAAAGTTTAGTTTTCAATTATTTATTTGAAATTTATTTGTACTTTTTTGAAAAATTTGGGAGAATAGTTGTTATTTGTTCTTTATTTTTGTTTTATCTAAGTGAAAGGGTACAATCGTCATTTTAAAGCTTTTAACTGAAAATTTGGATGAAAATGATGATTTTCACAATGAAATGTGAATATAGTGGTGAAAATACCAAGAAATGAAATGTATGGACGTTTGACACAATAATATTGAAAGGTATGGACGTTTTGTGTTATTTGCACTTTTAATAAATTATTTGGATTCACTTGTAGTTTTTTAGAAAGTTTGGAACTATAATTACAATTTATATTTAATTTTTCTTTTCTTTTTTGCTTTATTTAAATGTGAGGGTACATTTATCATTTCACATTTTTTATTGAGAAATTGAATGAAAATGATATTTTCCATAATGAAAGGTGAAAATAGGGTGAAAATGCAAAAAAAAAAAGAAAAAAGAAAAAAAAAGGGTAATTAGGTTTTGCACAAAAAATTGAAAGGTAACAACATTTTGCGCTAATTACCCTTCCTTTAACTACCCAATATTCACTATTTTAGAAAGCTAATATTTAAAAATAAGTTTCAAGATGCTCTCTATTTTTACTTTTTAAAATTGAGATTATGTTTAACTGTCCGAATTTTTTTATTCTTACTATGCAATGAATACATTTAATTAGGAACCAAACGATTAGATTTCATCAAATACTTCGAATCTTCAACCAACTTTGAAAAATCTACAATTTTGACGCTAATATAAATACAATAAATAAAAAACTCGTGCAACGCACGTGTCAAAGACTAATATATATATATATATATATATATATATATATATATATATATTTTCAAGACATTGTTATTTAGTCCTTGTTTGACAACCATTATTTAGGATAATTTGAGTTTTGAATAATAATATTTTGAAGAATGTGTGGTTAAAAATATAAAAAGTTTTGGGTTTGCATGCATAATATTATATTATGTGAATATGTAGGAAAAAGGAATTTTGAAATAATGGTTGTCAAATAGGGCTTAGTACTTATTTTTACATAATGCTATTCAGTATTTTGTTGATAGTGTAGCCTTCTAATTTTCTAGCTTTTAGTACCAATTGCTTCTTGGAAGGGTGGTGTATTTTTTAGGGGAATTTACAAAAATGTCACAAAAAATAAAAGTTTCAAAAGATTTGTCATTTTCACTTTATATGAGCAAAAATGTAACTTTTTTAGGGTGAAAAGTCCATATTACCCTTAATGACACATTTTTAGTAGCATTTAATGCTTGATTTGAAGGAAAAGTATT
>NW_019249483.1:0-1339 GCF_002742605.1 Olea europaea var. sylvestris
AAAACGATCAAACCCGAAGTTATCATGAAATCAAAAAATACTTTTCTTTGGCCCAATTCCATTAGAATTAGACTAGCAATTGGCCGAAAACGAACAAACCCGAAGTTATCATTAAATCAAAAACCAATTTTCATCGGCACGATTCCAATCGAATTAGACTAGAATTCCCCAAAAATGATCAAACCCGATGTTATGTTGAAATCGAAAACAAATTATCATTAGCTCGATTCCAATCGAATTAGACTAACAATTAGCCGAAAATGATCAAACCCGTAGTTATCATGAAATCAAAACTACTTTTCATTGGCTCGATTCCAAACGAATTAGACTAGAAATTCGCCAAAAATGAACAAACCCAAAGTTATCATGAAATCAAAAACCACATTTCATTGGCTCGATTCCAATCGAATTAGACTAGCATTTCGCCAAAAATGAACAAACCCGAAGTTATCATGAAATCGAAAGCCACTTTTCATTGGTTCAATTCCAATCAAATTAGACTAGCAATTAGACAAAAACGAACAAATTCAAAGTTATTGTGAAATCAAAACCACTTTTCATTGGCTCGATTCCAAACGTATTAGACTAGTAATTCGCCAAAAACGAAAAAGCCCAAAGTTATCATGAAATCAAAAACAACTTTTTATTGGCTCGATTCTAATCGAATTAGACTAGCAATTTCCCCAAAACGATCAAACCCGATGTTATCTTGAAATCGAAAACAAATTATCATTGGTTCGATTCCAATCGAATTAGACTAGCAATTAGCCGAAAACGATCAAACCCGTAGTTATCATGAAATCAAAACCACTTTTCATTGGCTCGATTCCAAACGAATTAGACTAGAAATTCGCCAAAAATGAACAAACCCAAAGTTATCATGAAATTGAAAGCCACTTTTCATTGGTTCAATTCCAATCGAATTAGACTAGCAATTTGCCAAAAATGAACTAATTCGAAGTTATCCTGAATTCAAAACCACTTTTCATTGGCTCGATTCCAAACGAATTAGACTAGTAATTCGCCAAAAACGAAAAAGCCCGAAGTTATAATGAAATCAAAAACCACTTTTTATTGGCTCGATTCCAATCGAATTAGACTAGCAATTTGCCGAAAACGATCTAAGCCGAGGTTATCATGAAATCGAAGAACACTTTTCTTTGGCCCAATTCCATTAGAATTAGACAAGCAATTGGCCGAAAACGAAAAAACCCGAAGTTATCAATAAATCAAAAACCAATTTTCATCGGCACGATTCCAATCGAATTAGACTAGCAATTCCCCAAAAACGATCAAACCCGATGTTATCTTGAAATTGAAAACAAATTATCATTGGCTC
>NW_019249484.1:0-1339 GCF_002742605.1 Olea europaea var. sylvestris
ATACACACCTCTTCCCGTCTCTAATTGTTCTTTGCAAGATATTAGTATGGATTTGGTGTTAGGACTTCCACGCACCCAAAAAAAACATGATTCTATTTTTGTGGCCGTCGATCGTTTCTAAAAAATAATCCATTTTATCCCTTGTAGCAAGACCTCAGACGTATCCAAGGTTGCCACGTTGTACTATAATGAAAATTTCAAATTGTATGGACTTCCTAAGACCATTGTGTCAGATAGGGATGTTAGTTTCACTAGCCATTTTCTATGGCCTACCATCCTCAGATTGATGGTCAAACAGAAGTGGTTAACCGTAGTCTTGGTAATTTGCTAAGATGTCTGGTCAGAGAAAATCTTAGAAATTGGGATTTGATTCTTTCTACAGCGCAAATTGCATATAACAGTTCCATGAATTGATTATTAGGTATGAGTCCATTTGAAGTTGTTCATGGGTATAAACCTAGGAAGCCTTCAGATCTCATTCCAATGTCTCCACATGCTAAAGTGTCTGTATCAGCTTAGACATTTACACAACATCTTCATGACTTGCATATTAAGATCAATAAAAAACTTGAAGCAAGTAATGCATCATATAAACTTTGAGCTAATTTGCATAAACATGTTGAGTTTAATATTGGGGATTACATTACGGTCCGAATTAGGCTAGAGCGCGTCTACCTGGATCCGCCTCCAAATTGCAAGCCTAGAGTTCTAGTCTTTTTAAAATTTTGAAGCAAGTTGGTCCAAATACACATGTTATTGACATCTCACCACACATTGGATACCACTCTCCCTTCAATGTTGAGGACTTAGTTGCTTATAAAAGTCATTTCAATCCCTCTGATGATCATCTTTTCCCTCATTCTGTGGACCTTGATCCTGATTTTTTTGCGACTTCTAACCTGATACCACCTCTCACAATACACAAAGATAAAATTGATGTTATTTTAGATGAATAGATTGTGTTTACTAATGATGGAGAGGGGCAACGCTTCATTGTTCATTGGGTTGATTGACCAGATTCTTACTGTACATGGATGTCTAGAGAGACACTACAACAACTTGACCCAGATTTATTGAAGCTCTATTAGAGTCAGCACGATTTTCCTTGGCCCAGATCACTTCCCATCCACTCAGGCGGAGTTGGCAAGGACACCAGATTCAAACCTCCACTGATACATTTTTACAAACGTTGAAAAAAGCTTGCCCTACCACTCAGCTATGGTTGGGAGATTGACTGCAGCCTCTTGTGATTTATTAACTCGACAGGGTCGAGTTTTCTTCCACCCCGAGAGAGTTGATGAGGACATCATCATCCACCTATGTTTATTTTATTTTATTT
>NW_019249485.1:0-1339 GCF_002742605.1 Olea europaea var. sylvestris
CACAACTATCACAAAGTTGTATTGATGAAGATGATGATGAAGCTTGAGAGGGGGTTTGCATGGTCTGTCTAATTCTTTCGGATGCATGAAAATTGAATTCTATCATTTCTCTGCAAAAATTTAAAACTTGTTCAAGTGTATAAAATCCTTTGAAAAGGGGGGTCGGGAAATCTTTCTACTTATTGTAGTACTTCTGGCTAATAATTATATATTCATGACTTTCTACCTTTAATTATTGCAAAGAAACTAAAATTTTTTGCTTTCTACTTGATTATGAATCTGTCTAAAATAGTTAACTAGGGCATTAATGCTGTCTAATTTTTGTTTAGAGTCACGTGCCATTCAAAGGTTATCCAGTAGAGAACGCTCCCTTTCTAGTTGTCTTTCTAAATTATTTCCTTTGAATCGAAAATTAAATCCTTGAGGAGCCACTCTCAGAGTGACATTCCCAAAGTTCATCATCCTTTGATCAAACTGCACCATGAAGATAATGAGTTAGAAAATTAATAACTTGCCTACTTAAATTATCTGCTAAAATATTATTTTTTCCGTCAATATGTTTTATATTAATTTTATATCTGCTTAATATCTCGTATAATTTTAACCATCTTTTATATCTTATCTTATCAAAATTTGTCTTTTTAATAAAATTTTACTATAGCTTCACAATCGGTCCTAATTGTAAATTCAGTATTTAAAAATAATTTAAAACTTTCTATACTATGTATGATGACCATTATTTCATAATCTAAACTAGTTAAATATTTTTCTTTTATTTTGTATTTTTCGCTAGTATATCTACAATTTTTTTCTTCTTTTTATCATTATATTTATTTGGTTTGGAGTATGAAATTCCTCCTCATCTTAATTCACATCCATTTGTTTCTATTATTTTATATTCACTATCTAATGGTGCTAAATTTTTAACTCCTGCTTTTATCTCTTTAACTAATTCTATATTTGATTGATTAAAATATTTTTGTCATTTACTAGATAATTTACTATATAATGGTCCTACTTTCCTTCTTAAATCTTTAATAAAATGTCTAGCATAATTTAATATTCTTAAAAAAACTTGTAATTTCTTGATTTCTTCAATTTTGTCTGAAAATTGTTTATCTGTACTATATGTGGTTGTAACTGAATCTTTCCATCTCGTAAAATTATTCCTAAAAATTCAATTTTTTTGTTTATTTATTTCCATCTTTTTACTTATAATTAAATTATTTTCTATAAATTTATTCAAGGTTATCTCTAGATATTTCATATGTTCATTATAGTTTTTACTATGTACTAGAATATCATTTATATATACACAAACAAATGGAACCGAATTAAA
>NW_019249486.1:0-1339 GCF_002742605.1 Olea europaea var. sylvestris
CGCGACAGTGTCGGAATTGGCTGAAATTTGACTGGTTGATCGGAAACCAAAATCGCGCCGGGGGCAATTTCTTCATTTTTCTCAACTGTGTCGAAATGGGCTCAAATTTGACTGGTTGATCGGAAACAAAATTCGTGCCGGGGGTAATTTCGTCATTTTTCTCGACTGTGTCGGAATGGGCAAATTTGACAGGTTTATCGTAAACAAAAATCGAGAGGGGCAATTTCGTCATTTTTCGCGACTGGGTCGGAATTGGCTCAAAATTGACCGGTTGATCAGAAACAAAAATCGCGCCTTGGGCAATTTCGTCATTTTTCTCGACCGAGTCGGAATGGGCTCAAATTTGACCGGTTGATCGGGAACAAAAATAGCGCCGGGTGTAATTTCGTCATTTTCCGCGACTGTGTCGAAATTGGCCAAAATTTGACTTGTTGATCGGAAACAAAAACCGCGCCGGGGGCAATTTCGTCATTTTTCTCGACTGTTTCGGAATTGGTTGAAATTTTGCAGTTTGATCTGAAATAAAAATCGCGCCTGGGGCAATTTCATCATTTTTCTCGACTGTGTCGAAATGGGCTCAAATTTGACAGGATGATCGGGAACAAAAACCGCTTCGGGTGTAATTTCGTCATTTTTCGCGACTGTGTCGGAATGGGCTAAAATTTGACAGGTTGATCGGAAACAAAAATCGCGCCGGGGGCAATTTCGTCATTTTTCTAGACCGTGTCGGAATTGGCTAAAATTTGACTGGTTGATCGGAAACAAAAATCGCGTCGGGGGCAATTTCATCATTTTTCTGACTATGTCGGAATTGGCTGAAATTTGACAGGTTTATCGGGGTCAAAAATCGCGCCGGGGGCAATTTCGTCATTTTTCTCGACTGTGTCGGAATTGGCTGAAATTTGATAGGTTTATCGGGGACAAAAATCGCGCCGGGGGCAATTTCGTCATTTTTCTCGACTGTGTCGGAATTGGCTGAAATTTGACAGGTTTATCGGGGACAAAAATCGCTCCGGGTGTAATTTCGTCATTTTTCGCGACTGTGTCGGAATTGACCAAAATTTGACTTGTTGATCGGAAACAAAAAGCGCGCAGGGGCAATTTCGTCATTTTCTCGACTCTGTCGGAATTGGCTGAAATTTGATAGGTTTATCGGGAACAAAAATCGCACTGGGTGTAATTTCGTCATTTTCCGCGACAGTGTCGGAATTGGTTAAAATTCGACTGGTTTATCGTGGACAAAAATCGCGCCGGGAGTAATTTCGTCATTTTTCGCGACTATGTCGGAATTGACTAAAATTTGACTTGTTGATAGGAAACAAAAACCGCGCCGGGGGCA
>NW_019249487.1:0-1339 GCF_002742605.1 Olea europaea var. sylvestris
ACAGTCGCGAAAAATGACGAAATTACACCCGAAGCGATTTTTGTTCCCGATCATCCTGTCAAATTTGAGCCCATTTCGACACAATCGAGAAAAATGATGAAATTGCCCCGGGCGCGATTTTTATTTCAAATCAAACTGCCAAATTTCAGCCAATTCCGACACAGTCGAGAAAAATGACGAAATTGCCCCCGGCGCGGTTTTTGTTATCGATCAACAGGTCAAATTTCAGCCAATTCCGACACAGTCGCGGAAAATGACGAAATTACACCCGGCGCTATTTTTGTTCCCGATCAACCTGTCAAATTTGAGCCCATTCCGACACGGTCGAGAAAAATGACGAAATCGCCCCCGGCGCGATTTTTATTCTCGATCAAACTGCCAAATTTCGGCCAATTCCGACACAGTCGCGAAAAATGACGAAATCGCCCCCGGCGCGATTTTTATTCTCGATCAAACTGCCAAATTTCGGCCAATTCCGACACAGTCGAGAAAAATGACGAAATTGCCACCGGCGCGATTTTTATTTCCGATCAAACTGTCAAATTTCAGCCAATTTCGATACAGTCGAGAAAAATGACGAAATTGCTCACGACACGATTTTTGTTTCCGATCAACCTGTCAAATTTGAGCCCATTCCGACACAGTCGAGAAAAATGATGAAATTGCCCCCGGCGCGATTTTTACTTCAGATCAAACTGCCAAATTTCAGCCAATTCCGACACACTCGAGAAAAATAAAGAAATTGCCCCCGACGGGATTTTTGTTTACGATCAACCTGTCAAATTTGAGCCCTTTCCGACACAGTCGAGAAAGATAACGAAATTGCCCCTGGCGCGATTTTTATTTCAGATCAAACTGCGAAATTTCAGCCAATTCCGACACACTCGAGAAAAATAAAGAAATTGCCCCCGGCGCGATTTTTATTTCCGATCAAACTGCCAAATTTCAGCCAATTCCGACACACTCGAGAAAAATAAAGAAATTGCCCCCGGCGCGATTTTTGTCTCCGATCAACCTGTCAAATTTTAGCCAATTCCGACACAATCGCGAAAAATGACGAAATTGCTCCGGTGCGATTATTCTTTACGATCAACCTGTCAAATTTGAGCCCATTCCGACACAGTCGAGAAAAATGACGAAATTACCGTCGACGGGATTTTTATTTCCGATCAAACTGCCAAATTTCAGCAAATTCCGAAACAGTCGAGAAAAAGACGAAATTGCCCCTGGTGTGATTTTTGTTTCCGATCAACCTATCAAATTTGAGCCCATTGCGGCACAGTCGAAAAAAATGACGAAATTGCCCCCGGCGCGATTTTTATTTCAGATCAAACTGCAA
>NW_019249488.1:0-1339 GCF_002742605.1 Olea europaea var. sylvestris
ACCGTCCGCAGCAGTTATGCCCAATTTTTCGAATGCCGTCAGTCCAAATATGTAGGTGCACGTTCCTCGAAAATGGTCAAAATAACTCATACGTCACGACGAAGTTGTGTGTTCAATCTAAAAGGGTCGCTACATTTCCGAAAAGTACTTATGGGCCCGAAACGGACACCGTTTGCAAAAGTTACGCTAATTTCTTCGTAGGTCGACACTCCAAGCGTTCAAAATATGCGAGTGGTCGTTCTTCGAAAAAAGGACAAAAACCCTAATACGTCATTACGAAATCGTGAGCTAAATCCAAAACGGTCGCTACATTTCCGAAAAGTACTTATGGGCCCGAAACGGACACCGTTTGCAAAAGTTACGCTAATTTCTTCGTAGGTCGACACTCCAAGCGTTCAAAATATGCGAGTGGTCGTTCTTCGAAAAAAGGACAAAAACCCTAATACGTCATTACGAAATCGTGAGCTAAATCCAAAACGGTCGCTACATTTCCGAAAAGTACTTATGGGCCCGAAACGGACACCGTTTGCAAAAGTTACGCTAATTTCTTCGTAGGTCGACACTCCAAGCGTTCAAAATATGCGAGTGGTCGTTCTTCGAAAAAAGGACAAAAACCCTAATACGTCATTACGAAATCGTGAGCTAAATCCAAAACGGTCGCTACATTTCCGAAAAGTACTTATGGTCCCAAAAACGGACACTATCTGCAAAAGTTATTCTCAATTCTCCGAACGTCGTCAGTCCGAATATGTAGGTGCACGGACCTCAAAAAATGGTCAAAATCCTTTATACATCACGACGAAGTAGTGAGTTCAATCTAAAAGGGTCGTTACATTTCCGAAAAGTACCTATGGGCCCAAAACGGACATCGTTTGCAAAAGTTACGCTAATTTCTTTGAAGGTCGACACTCCAAGCGTTCAAAATATGCGGGTGGTCGTTCTTCAAAAAAAGGAAGAAAACTCTAGTACATCATTACGAAATCGTGAGCTAAACCCAAAACGGACGCTACATTTCCGAAAAGTACTTATGGACCAAAAACGGACACCGTCCGCAGCAGTTATGCCCAATTTTTCGAATGCCGTCAGTCCAAATATGTAGGTGCACGTTCCTCGAAAATGGTCAAAATCCCTCATACGTCTCGACGAAGTTGTGAATTCAATCCAAAAGGGTCGCTACATTTCCGAAAAGTACTTATGGGCCCAAAACGGACACCGCCTGCAAAAGTTACGCTCATTTCTTCGAAGGTCGACACTCAAAGCGTTCAAAATATGCGAGTGGTCGTTCTTCAAAAAAAGGACGAAAACCCTAATACATCATTACGAAATCGTGAGCTAAACC
>NW_019249489.1:0-1339 GCF_002742605.1 Olea europaea var. sylvestris
GGGTTCGCTTCAATTCCTTTTTGGTTTACAATATATCCTAAAACCTTACCCGAAGCCACTCCAAAGGTGCACTTGAGGGGATTCAACTTCATTTTATATTTTCTAAGTATCTGAAAAGTTTGGTCGAGGTGACTTATGTGTTCGTTAGCCTGGAGGCTTTTTACTAGCATGTCGTCCACGTAGACCTCCATGGTCTTGCCAATAAGTTCGGCAAACATCATGTTGACCAGCCTCTAATATGTAGCTCCGGTATTTGTCAATCTGAAGGGCATGACTATGTAGCAGTGCAGTCCTCTGTCTATGATGAATGATGTAGCCTCCTCATCAGGTCGGAACATGTGTATCTGGTTGTACTCTAAGTATGCATCCATGAAGCTCAAGAGTTCATGTCCAGCGGTGGAATTCACAAGCTGGTCTATCCTTAGAAGTGGAAAGCTATCTTTAGGGCATGCCTTATTAAAGTTTGTGAAGTCTATGCACACCCTCCACTTTTTGCTGGGCTTCTTCACTAGGACCAAGTTGGATATCTACTTTGGATAGATGGCTTCTCTGATGAAACCGCTGCGGCTAAGCTTGTCTACTTCGTCTTTGAGTACCTCGCACCACTTCGAGTTGAGGGCACGTCTTTTCTGCCGATGTGGGGCACAGGAAGAGTTGATGTTAAGATGATGGCAACTGATCCTTGGATCTATTCCCACCATGTCTTCATGCTTCCAAGCGAAGACATCCAAGTTCTTTTTCAGGAAGCTCGCCATTTCTTCTTTTGCTTCGAGGGACAGTGCCTTCCCAATTCGCAAGACCTGACTGGGGTCCTCTGGGTTGGCGGAGAAAGTTTCAAGTTCTTCCATTGGGGTTGCATTTGGCTCAGAGTCAATTATCCGGGGATCTAACTCATCAAGAGGTTGCCCTTCTTCAGAGGCATCTTCCATGTCGTCACCTTCCTCATATTCTAAGGTATGCCATTGTTCAGGGGCATCGAGCATTTTCACATCCAAATTGGCCTCACTGGTAACTTCAGTTATATCATGTTGATAGTTCAGGGCTCCGATATTCGTAGAGAGTTCAAAGATATTTCAAGGCGGACCTGCCCAATACTCCATGATAGGCCAATCTGCGATCTACCACCAAGAATTCTATGAAGTGTTGGGCCACGAGGGGAGCCGAACCCATCTCGATAGGTAGAGTGATCCGCCCTTGTGGGACGATGCTGTCTCCAGTAAATTCGAATAGTGGGTCGGACTTGGAGACCAACCTATGTTCAATTTGCATTTTGTCGAAGGTGGAGCAGAACAGTATATTCACCGAACTGCCATTGTCAACGAGCATGCGTTTGAGTCCG
>NW_019249490.1:0-1339 GCF_002742605.1 Olea europaea var. sylvestris
TCTAGATCAATTCGTTATAGTCTTCATTGACGATATATTGGTATACTCAAAGGATAAACAGCAACATGAAGAACAGTTGAGAGCGGTATTGAATACTCTTCGAAAGGAGAAGTTGTATGCTAAATTCAAAAAATGTGAATTTTGGCTGGATCGTATTGACTTCCTTGGTCATGTGGTCACTGCTCAAGGAATTGAGGTAGACCCAGCTAAAGTTGAAGCTGTAACAAATTGGTCTAAACCAACCAATGTAGGCGAAGTTCGTAGTTTCTTGAGTCTGGCTGGCTATTACCGGAGATTTATTGAAAGATTTTCTAAGATAGCTGGTCCACAGACACAATTAACTAGAAAGGGAGTGAAGTTTCAATGGTCAGATAAGTGTGAAAGTAGCTTCCAAGAACTCAAACAGAGATTAGTTTCAGCGCCAGTATTGACAATACCAGACGGCTCAGAAGGTTTTGTTATATACAGTGATGCTTCTAAACAAGGTTTGGGGTGTATGTTGATGCAACATGGAAAGGTTGTTGCTTATGCCTCTAGATAGATAAAACCATATGAGCAGAATTATCCAACACATGACTTAGAACTTGCAGCAGTAGTTCACGCATTAAAAATATGGCATCACTATCTCTATGGTGGAAAATGCGAGATATACACTGATCACAAAAGTCTCAAATACTTCTTTACTCAAAAGGAGTTAAATATGAGACAGAGGAGATGGTTGGAATTGGTCAAAGACTATGATTGCACCATTCTTTACCATCCAGGTAAAGCCAACATAGTTGTTGATGCTCTAAGTAGAAAAACAACTGGAAAGTTGACAGCTCTACCCACTCAAGAACAGTTAATTAAAGAATTTGAAATTTTGAGGCTAGAGGTTGTTACACCTTCTGTACAGGAAGCAATTGTTGCAGCTCTAATGGTTCAACCCACTCTTAGAGAACGGATTAGAGAAGCCTAAAAGAATGACCCATTTTTGTGTAAAATTATAGCTGAAGTTGGGACAGATAAGCGAAAGGGATTTACAATAACTGAGGACAAGGTACTTATGTATAAAGGCAGATTATGTGTTCCTAAGGATGAGGGATTAAGGAAAGAAATTCTTGAAGAAGCACATTCTACTACTTATCCAGCACATCCAGGCATTACAAAAATGTATCGAGACCTTCGAAATACATTTTGGTGGAGAAACATGAAAAGAGGGATAGGACTTTTTGTAAGTAAATATATGGTATGTCAGCAAGTGAAAGCAGAACATCAGAGACCTTCAGGGTTTCTTAGACCACTAGATATACCAGAGTGGAAATGGGAACACATTACCATAGATTTTGTGGTAGGATTT
>NW_019249491.1:0-1339 GCF_002742605.1 Olea europaea var. sylvestris
CCCGGCGCGATTTTTGTTTCCGATCAACAAGTCAAATTTTAGCCAATTCCGACACAGTTGCAGAAAATGACGAAATTACACCCAGCGCTATTTTTGTTCCCGATCAACCTGTCAAATTTGAGCCCATTCGGACACAGTCGAGAAAAATGACGAAATTTCCCCCGGCGCGATTTTTGTTTCCGATCAACCTGTCAAATTTTAGCCAATTCCAACACAGTCGCAAAAAATGGCGAAATTACTCCCGGCGCGATTTTTGTTCCCGATCAACCAGTCAAATTTGAGGTCATTCCGACACAGTCGCGAAAAATGACGAAATCGCCACCTGCGCGATTTTTGTTTCCGATCAACCTGTCAAATTTTAGTCCATTCCTACACAGTCGTGAAAAATGATGAAATTGCCCCCGGCGCGGTTTTTTGTTTCCGATCAACCTGTCAAATTTTAGTCCATTCCGATACAGTCGCGAAAAATGACGAAGCCGACCCCGGCGCGGTTTTTTGTTTCCGATCAACCTGTTAAATTTTAGCTCATTCTGATACAGTCTCAACAAATGACGAAATTGCCCCCGGCGCGGTTTTTTGTTTCCGATCAACCTGTTAAATTTTAGCTCATTCTGATACAGTCTCAAAAAATGACGAAATTGCCCCCGGCGCGGGTTTTTGTTTCCGATCAACCTGTTAAATTTTAGCTCATTCTGATACAGTCTCAACAAATGACGAAATTGCCCCCGGCGCGGGTTTTTGTTTCCGATCAACCTGTTAAATTTTAGCTCATTCTGATACAGTCTCAACAAATGACGAAATTGCCCCCGGCGCGGGTTTTTGTTTCCGATCAACCTGTTAAATTTTAGCTCATTCTGATACAGTCTCAACAAATGACGAAATTGCCCCCGGCGCGGGTTTTTGTTTCCGATCAACCTGTTAAATTTTAGCTCATTCTGATACAGTCTCAACAAATGACGAAATTGCCCCCGGCGCGGGTTTTTGTTTCCGATCAACCTGTTAAATTTTAGCTCATTCTGATACAGTCTCAACAAATGACGAAATTGCCCCCGGCGCGGTTTTTGTTTCCGATCAACCTGTCAAATTTTAGCCAATTCCGACACAGTCGCAAAAAATGACGAAATTACTCCCGGCGCGATTTTTGTTCCCGATCAACCAGTCAAATCTGAGGTCATTCCGACACAGTCGCGAAAAATGACGAAATCGCCACCTGATCGATTTTTGTTTACGATCAACCTGTCAAATTTTAGTCCATCCCTACACAGTCGTGAAAAATGATGAAATTGCCCCCGGCGCGATTTTTTGTTTCCGATCAACCTGTCAAATTTTAGTCCATTCC
>NW_019249492.1:0-1338 GCF_002742605.1 Olea europaea var. sylvestris
TGGAATAGTGAAATAACGGTCAAAAAATTGATGTTAATTAGATTAAAATCTTTACCAACCATGCTCCAAAAATAAGTTTGAATTTTATTTATTTATTTATTTTTAAATAATGGGTCTCAAACAAGGGCGGATCTTATTATCTTTGAAGACCTTTTCTCTTCAAACCTCAACTTAATTCAAGATACAACGGACCTTAACTAATCAACTTTATCGCTCAACACAACAAAAACACAATTTGTAATATCAATTTTTTCTCAAAATTAAAAAGAATTAGGAAAAGGTCAACAGTAAATGGTCAAACAAGGACAAAAAATGAGAAGTACATCGTCTTATGCGTGGATAATACAATTGTTAAATGAGAAGCACATCGTCTTATGTGTGGATAATTGTGAATACGAGTTTAACATTAACTAAAAATTATAAGCAACTTATAAGATTTTTCGAGCACTTTCTTTAATAGAAATTCATTATCTTGAAGTATGCCTAAGATCAAAGGCCTTTTTTGTTATCAAGAACAAAATTTATCATAACATTTTCTCCCCTTGGAACCAATGAAAGTAGACATCATTCAAACATGGTTAACAGTCAAGTTTCAATTTTATCCCAAAGTCTGAACAATATTATGAATATGTTTAATTCGTATATACGGTGTAGTTAACAAAGAAAGAAATGTGTATATACAACATACAATGAATATGTCCTAAACATGGGATTTCCCGTCCTATTCGACGTTTTCTTCAAACAGTTCTTATGAGCACCGAGAAGCAGGTTAAGTCTAGGTGTTTGGGAAGTATATTATAAATAGATAGTAATGAGTTGTGGGCAATACTTGTGGGTTCCAAAAAATTTGTGGATAAAAAGTGATTTGAATGTTTATAAACGAGTTATAAGCCAAACACAAGCTAAGTCTCGTGTAAATGCACTCCCCATTTGCATTTCACAAGTCCTATTCCACAACAAAATAAGCCTCATTTCAAATAAATATAGCCTAACTAAGGGCCTATCTGTGTCCCTTTAATTTCAAAAGTGTATTATGGAATAATGATTGATATTGACTTGTGTGGTTAAAAAAGAAGAAAAAGTTTTTGACTTATGTGTAATATTATTTTAGTGAAAAATGTGTGGTTGAAAATGAATACTGTAGAAAAAATAATGTGGTAGATTGTGATAGAATGGTTGACAAACAAAGGCTAAATGAACTCAAAGTGCATTCAGTTCGTTGCTACATTAATCACACGTGTTA
The DNA here is from genome assembly GCF_002742605.1 of Olea europaea var. sylvestris. NCBI lineage: Eukaryota > Viridiplantae > Streptophyta > Magnoliopsida > Lamiales > Oleaceae > Olea > Olea europaea. The sequence continues at coordinate 1,244 of NW_019249492.1, forward strand.
GGGCACTTATAGTGAAAAAAATTCTGTAAAGGCAAACGGAACTTAGTTGTGATCTGAAGGATTTGGCATAAGTTCATAAACAAATTGTGGCAACA
>NW_019249493.1:0-1752 GCF_002742605.1 Olea europaea var. sylvestris
AATGCATTATTTGTCAATAAGTATGTTTTTTAACGATGCATTTTTGTGAAATTTTGAACACTCTTACAATGTCAATGGAGCAAAGAATAATGTCACATTTTTAACAATATATTACCTAATTATAGTTTTAAACACAATAGCTTCTTGAATGTCAAACAAAAAAGCGACAAAATGTCATATTTTTAACAAAAAAGTGACACTACGTCACTTTTTTTTTTAACTAAAGTAGCATTATTTGTGAAATTTTGAACACTCTTACAATGTCAATGGAGCAAGGAATAATGTTACCTTTTTAACAATATATTATCTGTTTATAACTTTAAACACAATAGTTTCTTGTATGTCAAAAAAGTGACATAATGTCACTTTTTCAACAAAAAATGTGACATAATGTCACATGTTTAACAAAAAAGTGACACTGCGTCACTTTTTTTTTTTACAAAGACAGTATTATTTGTGAAATTTTGAACACTCTTACAATGTCAATGGAACAAGGAATAATGTCACATTTTTAACAATATGTTACTAGACTATAACTTTAAACACAATAATTTCTTGTATGTCAAAAAAGGACATAATGTCCTTTTTTTCAACAAAAAAGTGACACTGCATCACTTTTTTAAACAAAAGTAGCATTATTTGTGGAATTTTGAACACTTTTATAATGCCAATGGAGCAAGGAATAATGTCACATTTTTAATAATATATTACCTGACTATAGCTTTAAACACAATAGTTTCTTGTATGTCAAAAATGTCACTTTTTCAACAAAAAAGTGACATTGTGTCACCTTTTTACAGTGTCACTTTTTTTGTTGAAAAAATGACACTCGTCACTTTTTTTTTAACAAAAAGCGACATTATTTGTCAATAAGTATGCTTTTTAACGATGTATTTTTGTTGAATTTTGAACACACTTGCAATGTCAATGGAGCAAGGAATAATGTCACATTTTTAACAATATGTTACCTGACTATAACTTTAAATACAATAGTTTCTTATACGTCAAAAAAGTGACATAATGTCATTTTTTCAACAAAAAAGTGACACTGTGTATTTTTTTTATAATGCGTCACTTTTTTTAACAAAAAGCGGCATTATTTGTTAATAAGTATGCTTTTTAACGATGTGTTTTTGTTGAATTTTGAACACATTTACAATGTCAATAGAGCAAGGAATAATGTCACCTTTTTAACAATATGTTACGTAACAATAGCTTTAAACACAATAGTTTCATGTATGTCGAAAAAGTGAAAAGTGACAAAAATGTCACTTTTTCTATTGAAAAAGTGATATAATGTCACATTTTTAACAAAAAAGTGATACTGTGTCACTTTTTTTTAACAAAAGTAGCATTATTTGTGGAATTTTGAACATTCTTACAATGCCAATGGAGCAAGGACTAATGTCACATTTTTAACAATATGTTACCTGACTATATCTTTATGCCCAATAGTTTCTTGTATGTCAAAAAAGTGACATAGTGTCACTTTTTTAACAAATAATGCCGTGTCACTTTTTTGATAAAAAGCGGCATTATTTGTCAATAAGTATTCTTTTTAACGATATGTTTTTGTGAAATTTTGAACACACTTACAATATCAATGGAGTAAGGAATAATGTCACATTTTTAATAATATGTTACCTGACTATAATTTCAAACACAATAGTTTCTTGTATGTCAACAAAAAAGTGACATAATGTCACATTTTTAACAAAAAAGTGACACTGCGTCACTTTTTTTTAACAAAAA
>NW_019249493.1:2024-52659 GCF_002742605.1 Olea europaea var. sylvestris
TTTTCAACAAAAAAGTGACATAATGTTACTTTTTCAATAAAAAAGTGACATAATGTCACATTTTTAACAAAAAAGTGACACTGCATCACTTTTTTTAATAAAAGCAACATTATTTGTGGAATTTTGAACACTCTTACAATATCAATGAAGCAAGGAATAATGTCACCTTTTTAACAATATGTTTACCTGACTATAACTTTAAACACAATAGTTTCTTGTATGTCAAAATAGTGACATAATGTGAAAAAGTGATATTGTGTGACAAAAAGCGGCATTATTTGTCAATAAGTATGATTTTTAACAATCTGTTTTTGTGAAATTTTGAACACACTTTCAATGTCAATGGAGTAAGGAATAATGTCACATTTATTAATAGCGGAGCAGCATTTGTAATTTTTTTTGTTCATTTAAATTATTAAATAAGACGAAATTAATTCTAGATAAATGCATTTTGTTTACAGTTTTGTTATTAATTTTTCATAAATTTGATTTATATACTTTTTTTTAGTGTATTTTTATTAGCTTAATCATACTATTGATTATTTTTAAAAAATTCTATAGGTAACAACAAATTTATACTCAACCAACTAAGTTGGTGAAGAATTAAATGAAATAGTAAAGGAGTTCAGCAAACCAATCTGATGCGAACCCCGTAGCAATGGAAACTGCGAAACCTACAACGAGATTGATGCGGAACCCAAGAACGTCAATACTAACCCGATTAGTTTCAAACTATTTGGTTTTTTATTTTTTAGTTTACCATAATATATATGCATACATGATTGCCTTTGCGAACACATATCTTTAAAAATATTTCAAAAACACTTTATTTATATCACTTGATTTATATCAATTTAATTATTTGATCTTTTAGCTCTGAAAAATAAATATATGAAATCATACATTACCTATAGTGGATTAAAGAAAATCTAAATGGAAGACAAGAGTTGACTTTTCAAATCTGCATCAACAAACCATCTTCTTAGCCATGTATAGAACAAATTAAACACTTATTTCTAGCATGAATGATGCATCATTCCTACTCACACAGTTTCTAAACATTACATATAGTTAACAAAAGATAAATATAGCCAAAAGCCTTTTCAAGCATCTCAAACATCTTTCACTCCATTTTTTTTTTCTTTTGGTGTAAATGAATTTGTGCTGGATATGTCTAAACCTATGTCTTCATTACAAGCTACCTTAAAGCATGATGTGAAGACTTGAAAAGGCTTTCTTCGTGTTAGTAACTCCACCTCTGTATCAACATTTGCTTGACTATCTTTTCCAAGACTTGTATGTTCCATAGATTCACCTTGAAGAAGATACTTTGAAGTAGAGTGATATTTTACTGCTTTGCAATTTTTTAATGACAACTTCAAAGTTTGTTTGTAGGTTTGTTTGTGAACCTATGTGTCAATTATGTATCGTATTAATATTACTTGCCACAGTAATATATTTATGGAATGACAAAATGTTTAAGTCAAGTTGAAATTCCTACATAAGTGGTTCTTAGAAGTGGTTTCATCCATTTGTAAACTTCTAAATAGCAGTTGCTTTACTAATTTTATTCACATTAACTATGTGACATTTGAACTTATGACAACTACACATACTGTAGCCTAAGATGAATAACAAATGACTATCAGTAAACGAAAACATGGGAAAAAAACTAAGAGAATTAGAAAAGTTATGTATAACTAAATCTAAGACCTATATTAATAAAGGAAAACATAAAACAGGACTAGTAATTAGTATATTTTTGGAAGAAATAACTTTAGAACTTCTTTTGCGAAAAAGGCAAAGATATCATTGTGCAAAATCAACATTCCATCATGGACAGTCACAAGCCATATGTCGAGATTTGTTATTAATTTCGTGTGTGTCTGTTATTTAACCAATATAATCAATAAAGAATTATAACAAACAATTAAAAATATACCTTAGAATTGAATTTAAGCTGTGTAATTTGCTTGAAGATTCTAATTAGTTATTTACCGTGATCATCATAATATTTAGGTTGTCTCCATATGTCTGAAAATTGAGAAACACAATGCCAATTAATTCATTCAATGATTAAAATTCATCTTCAAAATCAATGTTAATATCTTCAGAAAGTGTAACTATTTGGCATGAATGTATTCTCTCAATTCCATTCCCAATGTTTAGCAAATATTCACAAAATGATGGATCTAATTTAGCTCTCATATTTTCAACTAATGGTAGCTGTGTAAAAGAATGCCATAAATGCGAAAAAACTAAAATTGTCTTTATTATATTGTCTTTTGTTCCTCTCTATACTCTGGTAAAATCTGACGGAAATCTCCTCCACCCAGTTAGTTTTCCACCAAACAGTAATTGACATTCAATAATATCTCTTAACATTTATCTAAAGCCTCAAAAACATATTTATGAACCAATGGTGTTCATCCCAGATTATTAGTCTAGCCAATGCTAAAACTTTACCAAGTACAGATTGTTTACTCATCGAGCAGCGCATATCAAAACTTATTTGAAGCGGAATCTTGAATCTTAAATGTCCTGTTCGACTAGCTGGTAATAAAGATGTAGCTACACCTGATGATGTCGTTGCTAATGCGATAAGATTTCGATATCATACACCAGAAAGTAATGCCTTGTATAAATACGTTTTTGTAGTACCTCATGGGCCATCGATAAAAAAATTACATTCTTATCATTTAAAATACAATCCAAAATAATATTATAGACATTTTGTTGCACTTTATTTAAACTCTTAGTATAATTTATGTCTGACTAAAAATTAATATTGGTGGTTTCTTTAGCAATCATGGTTTCAAAGATATCATTATGATTCACACTTAAATCAAAATCTACGAAGCAAAAATCAATTACATTCTTACCAACATCTTCTAAGAAATAATTCATATAGTGCAAAGCTTTCATCTTAGCACCTTGTTATGTCAAACCTTTATGTAAATAATCTTTTATTATAAAACCCTTAAACTTGTCCCATAAATTACTTGGATTTGTAGGGCAACATAAACTCAACACATTGGTAAAAAGTCGCTGCAGTGATATGGGCATTTGGTAAGTGACTGCTTCAGATAAATACATCTCAAAATAGCTATTTTCACTAAGAAGACCGTGTGAAAGTGCTGCTTCGTAATAAGTAGATAGAACAACACCATTGACTGTTCTTAAATTTTCAAAAGATTTTGGCCCTCTAATATGATTTAGAAAAACTCTTAAAAAATACCTCTCACCCTCACATGGATTAGCAGTGACTATTCTACCAATAACATCCTTGCTTTTTCTGGGACTCCAAATTCTCAGAATGCTTCCCATACAAAATATGTTGGAAAATTTTTATACAGTAGAGTTTTTGCCTTTTTCATTTGAAATATTCATTCTAGAGAATTCTATATCATTAGGTGAACAAAGTCTTTATTTATAACTTTTGATAAATCATTTGTCTCATTGTATGTAATCGATTGATCATCTTTAGTATGTAACTATAAAAAGATTATTGTAGGAGATATATCGAATAAATCAAAACTAAATATCCTCTACATAGTTTCAGGTGGAGATATCCATCTAGCTGTTTGATAGTTTGAAATCTCATCAATGAATTGTTCATTTGTTTCTTTATTTAAAGTAAAATGAATGCGGCATGTCCTTTATATACATGTATAGATATTTAACAGCCTTAACAGAAGAATATACCTCTACGTTAATGTGATAGTTATATTTAGTTAAAATGTAAGGATTATATGATACAACCCATATATTGTCTAACATATAGCCTCTTACTTTAACACTTACACCATCATTGCGACGCTTGTAAAGTGGGTAGGAATCATTACCTAATGAAGTATTGTCAACGTAATCTCTTGGATACTTATTTTTACATACAAAATTCTTTTCCATACATTCTTAGGATTCAAATTCCCACAAAAACCGTGCATCATATATTTTACAACAGTAACATGCAAGTAAGGGTATTTATTTTTGTCTGGTATTTCAGATGAGACAATTTCGTCGACTTGTACAGAGTTTAGAATTTTAGAATTTCGTTTAAATATTAGGCGAAAATAAGCGTGAGGTAATTATCTTTTCTGGAATTTGATTACATAAACATATGCAGCTATAGGAGCCAACACCTCTCTCTTAATCAAATATGTCTTCAGTTCCTCAAACCTAGTACGAAATATTCGTACTAACAAATCTGACCTATTCTGTATTTCATCACTGTATTTCAATTCACATTTTATTTCAGATCAATTTGGATTATATGTCATTGTCAAAAATACATCAAGTTTATCATATCTGTGAACTAAAGACATTGCATTCATATATCTTTTAGTCATATTTCTAGAACCCCCAACAAAACCAGAAGGCAAGACTAATGATCTACCAATTTTATAACCTCTATTCTCACCATTTTGTACACTGTTTACAATTCTCTGATATAGTTCACCTCTTATAACCTTTTCATTATTACGAAAGTAGTCTAATCTTGTTGTTTAAATTTTGACATACATATCCACTATGTACTGTTGTAAAAGTCTGCCAGTATGTAAAAGAACACAATTACAATTGTTTACGCAACTGATCTGAAATTTGTAACAATAATATTCCCTACATAATACAATTATTCGTATCTTCTTTGCATTTAAACTGCAAGAAAGAAAAACATATATCAACAAAACTTCATTCATTAAAGGTAAATACATTCAGTTAAAAAAATAAAAATTACTATAATCGATAAAGTTTACCATAGTCTTCTACTTCCAAGAGTTGATCCGCAGAATCAACATGATTAACTTTTATTAAATTTTGACAATCGGGCTTGTAAAACACTTACATTTACCTTCTGAACATCTTCATGCCATCTAGGTTCTCCATACGAAAAAAGCAGTGGATATTGAAGAGGATCATAACAACCATAATGGTATTGAACTTTATATGCATTACCTGAAAGTCCATAAATTAATAAATCCCGATCTCTAGTATTTGAAGATGGGTCATCGTCAACCCAAACTACAACCATCTGTTCTGATGTCAGCAAGTTATATACTCTTTAATCAAGACCAAGATCAGACCTCAGTAAAATACGACAAAATTCTAAATCAGTAAATTCACTTAATGATTGGAAAAACTTTGAATTTTTGTTTAGAACATCTATCAACTTTCTTAAAGTAGACTCACAAAACTTGTCCGAAGTATTGAGTCTATTACAAATTTCATTTTCAGTATCATAGAAATATAACTGTAAATACTTTGGATTCTCATCCATCGGTACAAGTGAGTTTTTGAAATGGTATAGTTGTCCATGAACTCTGAAAGTATATATACTTTTATTATTTTTACACAATTCTTTCAATGTGCTGAAATAAGAGTATTTGACAAACAAAAAAAATTCTGTTAATATGACTTGTATTAACAGAAAAAGTTGCAAAACTATAAATGGAGAAAGCTTTAAGTCGAAGCATTCGCCAATCAAAGAAATTGTTTTTCCTCATGAAAATAGTGGGGTAATTGCCTCTTCTCTCAAACAAGTCATTGATAGACCAAAGAATTATGGTTATACTGTCAAAGACATTATAAATATTCAAGTTCAAAATAATTATATAAATATTTTTTTACACTCAATGACAAATCAATTATCTAGAAATGAGTCAAACTCAGAACCAAAAGAATCGAGAAGAGAAGATAAAAAACCAATTAATCTTTAAACCAATAGAAGAAATGCTTAAAACCTGGTCTAGGAAAACTCTCTACAAAATCAAGTGTTATTAAAGAATCGTCAAAGCAACTATCAAAATTAATTGCATCAAATACTAGAAAATCAATTTCTAGAAGAAAAAGAACATTCTTAAATTAATAAATTAAGAGGTAAAAATTCAAAAATACCTAAGTTTTACCCAAAACTTTCATTTTCTAATATGCAATATGAGGAAAAAGGGAAACCTCAAACCTCTTATAAAGTTATATTGGATATGAGATAACTAAATGTAATATTGATGGAATGACCGAATATCAAGTAATTCAAGTCATTGAAAATATTGCCATGTGCCACTCGCCTCATCTCTATACGTAGATCCCCAAAGAAACTGATTTCAATAATATATTACTTGGCCTTTGAAATTACCTAAAAGGTCAGTAGACTAATTACCTCTATAACGATAAATGCGAAAAAATAATTAACACCACTAAATCAAATGAACAAAATGGCAGCCTCCTAACATTTTCGTTTGTCGCTATCAAACATTTTATTGGAAGCCTAACTTCTTTATAACAAAGATCCTCTAAAATTTTTAATAAATTTAACATACCCAAAGCTTGATGATTTTCTATGGTACAAAGATATCTTCCTTACTAAAATAATAACAAGGAAAATTTGTTTTCAATCATTTTGAAAAGAAAGATTTATTTTTGAACTTTCAAGGCTCTTTGCTAAAAGAGTTAGAAGTGCTAAAGATACAATTCCATATGCTAAACTAACTTATGGTGAATTTATAAATTACAGTCTCGTTTGATTCCCATTTTTTTCAATATGCATTTTTCTCTCTTTTCTTTTCAACCACAAATTCTTCGTTAAAATAATATTACACGTAAATAAAAAAAAAGTTCCTTATTTTTTGATCCACACATTTTCTATCAACCTACTAATTTAAATTTCATTTTTCCATAAAAATGGTGTTTGAAAAAAAATTCCTTATTTTTTCATCCACACATTTTCTATCAACCTACTAATTTAAATTTCATTTTTCCATAAAAATGGGTTTCAAACACCCTATAAGAAGGATTAGTACTATGCAATGATATGAAACTCAAACAAAACTCAAAAGCAAAAGCACTAAAAGTCAACGAGAACTCTGATCATTTTGCGAACAATATGGTATCGAAAAGATCATTGCTCCTTCTTCAAAACATTAAAAATAAAATAAACCATATCCATAACAATTCCAAAAAAAAAGTTAATAAATAAAAGATTTTATCCAAGAGAAGAAAATATCAAAAACCTCAAACAAGAAAATTTTATAAACAGAGATTTCAAAAATATAACCTATTGGACACATAAACAAACATGTCATTATTTAAATAAATGTCCTATGAAAGGAAAAATATATAATCTTTAAATAAATGAAGATATTAAAAATTAACTTTTAAATTTGATCCATTCCAGTTCTAAAAAAGTTTAGAATCTGACTATGAACAAATTTATCAAAATCAAGAAGATTCAGATTTTGGAGAAGGCTTTGATTCTTCAAGCTTTAGCAATGACAAAGATATTTGCAGATGTAATGGTAATAGCTGTTGCACAAACAAATCAGTTAATGTCCTTATTAAATAAAGAAAAATTATTCAAAAAGTAATTGAAAAAAATAGAAGATTCTCAATTAAAGAATAAATTCAATCAATTACTAACACATCAAGAACTATCAAGAGAGCAATTTAGCACGTCTCAAACAATGAACAGGAATCCACTTCTCAAGTTACAAGTTCTGATTTGATATCAAAAATCAACGAAATGAAAAATTAAATATTCATGCTTGAGCATCAAGTAAAAGATGTGAAATTGGAAGTTGTCATTCTAAAAACTAAATCTTTAGAAAAAGATGTTCTAACAAGAAGTAAAAGGCAAAGAAGAAATTAAATCTGATTCGTTCCGAAGGAAAAAGATGTGAAATCGAAGAATCTGATTCGTTCCGAAGGAAAAAGAAAAAGGAAAAGAAGAAATTAAATCTGAAGAAGAAAAAGTTAATGTAATCAATAGAATCTAACTTCAAAAACGTTATTGTCAAAAGACAATTATGGTGTGTGAGATTGATGGGGAAAATATTTCATAAAAAAGAAAATATTTTGTTTAAAAAAAAAAAAAAACTACCTCCCAAAAAAATGTTTTCCTAAAAAATAGGAAAACTAGGTATATTTTTCATGGAAAAAAGGGCAATGAAATACTCCAAAAGTTGGAATTCGAGTAAAAAATGTTATTTTCCATGAAACATTTTCCAATCAAACATACCCTTATAGTAAATAAAGAATTCAAACTAAAATCTCAAGTCCTTATTGATTCTTAGGCAAATCAAAATTGTATTAGAGACTGATTAATCCCTACAAAGTATTTGAAAAAACTACATAGCGATCATATGGAGCTAGTAGAAAGAAATTGGATATTTGATGCAAACTTTTAAAAGCTCATATTTGTAATTCAAATATTTGTTTCAAAAATATTTTCTATTCAGTAAAAGATTTAGATCAATAGGTAATTCTTGGCACACCTTTTATTGTATAAATTTATAATTTTCAAGCAAATGCTGAAGGATTTTAAGACTTCAATTCTTTGACAATAAATTGTTTCAAGTTTACTAATCCCTCCTTCATACAAAGATATGAATGTTCTCAAACAAGCTTCAATCTCAAAGATAATTAATAATATTAATTATAAAAAACAAAGTATCAAGTTTATGAAGGAAGAGATTAAAGATAAACAAATAGAGGAACAAATTCAAGAACCTAAAAAATTCGAAAAAGAATAAAAGAAATTCAAAATCAAATTGAAATGAATTAGAGATATAACATTCCAAATGCATTCTGAAATAGAAACAATTGTTTCTCTCCCATACATTTCCAATTTTAATGAATAAAGAATTCCCAAGAAATTAAGGTCAATTCAAATAAATAAAGAGTTGCTTGATTTATTGGAAAAGAGTTTAATTCGTCTCAATAAATCACACTGGAGTTGTTCAACTTTTTATATCAATAATCAAAGTGAAATACAAAGAGGTGCTCCAAGATTAGTTATTAACTACAAACCTTGAACAAAGTCTTTCAATGGATTCGACATCATTTGCCATAAAAGAAAGATCTACTAAATATACTTCTTAAAATTCTCAAAATTCGATGTGAAAACTGGTTTTTGGCAAATTCAAATTGCTGAACAAGATAAATACAAAAATGTGTTTAATATTCCATTTGGTTAATATGAATGAGTGTTATGCCGTTTGAATTTAAAAAAAAAAAAATCCTTCTAAATTTTAGAAAATTATGAATAACATTTTTAATCCGTATCAGAACTTCTCAATTATTTATATTGATAAAGTTCTAATATATTATGAAAGTTTAGAACAACATTTTAAACATTTAAATATCTTTCTCAAGATAATTAAGTCAAATGATCTAGCTATTGCGTGTTGTCACACCTGTCGTACCCACCCGGGCCAATGGCCCACTCATCCTGATCCACGTGGCGTCCTGCCGAGATGGGCTACATCCGAACTGCTTCGAGCCGAGGTCCATCCACCGAGGCACCACGATCCGACGTAATCTGCCGAAGTCCAACTGCCGAGCCCCATGACCCAAAGCATGGAACCTGTTGGATTTAGCTAAGGTCCTCAGGTGGAGGTATTTGTCAAATGGTCGAAGCCCCGAAACTGATGCGCGAGCCTCCTAACCACAAGGAGTTTCCTCCACTATCACTTCTCCCAAGAGATCGTCTGCTCAGAGATCTTATTCGAATGACTGATGGAACGTTTGTCACAAGCATAAAGGTCAAGTCTTATCACTAGTATAAAGGACCTTCGCAAGCAATAAATGCGCCGTAAGCTAGCAAGTCAAGTCCCATACCTAAGAACAGACGTTTGAACTAAGGAGATGAGACCACGTGCCACTTCATCCAAGGGCTCCCATTTCATATGTATCACTATAAATACTCACATTGTGTAATGTCAAAGGCTAATGCAAGAATCAATACTAAAGACTATATTTACTCAACTCTCTCTCATTTACTTGCAATACACAAATCGAGTTTATACACTTTTACATATATATTTACGAGCACCGGTTGGTAATTATTGTACAATCGAATTACGAACAACCCGTCGGATTCCGAACGTCACCGTCCCACGTCGTTGGGCTACTCCCACGCCCCTTTAAACCGCTCGTTTTAGACCGTCCACGTATCTTAGCGTGTTGGACATTCGCCCACGCAAGCGCGGGTGGGACCGACATCTATTGGCGCACTTTTTGGGGTCAACAGATTAGCGCCGTCTGTGGGAAACCATACCATAACCACGAGCAACCTTGTGGTAGAAGCTTACTGAAGAAATATTTGGGCAACCCCCCCTTGAAAAAGGATTTTTTCTTGAAAAAGAACCGAAGGAACCCCTATCACTTAGAGAAATCTAAGTTTGATAAAAAAAAAATGAGTTCTAACGAAAATACTCCCCCAAGGAGGGTAAGAGAAAGCACGAATGTGCCTCCCCAGCCTGCTGCCCCAGCAGCTCGGACGAGGCTCTACCACCACCAAAGGAGAGGTGGGATACGTGCGACAGCACGACTATCAAGAGAAATGGCTACCATGGTAGCCAACATGAGGGATGTAGCCAACCAAAACTTGGCCATGAGGGAGCTCATGGCCTAAATGCAAGGCCAGGGAGGCTTCCCCATTCCTCCATATGCCCCCCACGGGCACTATCAGCAAGAGGACGAAGTCCAGAGTCATAGGGTTGCCTCGCCAGACTATGGCCGAGGTGAAAGCCCGTTGGAGAGGGAAGTGGGAGTCGACATTTCCTCCAACTATGCATCTGGCCGACCCACCGAGGTCTAAGTGAGCCATGATAACTTTCCACCCCCATATGAGCAAGACCCAAGACATAGGAGGGCAGGAAGTGTTTTTGACAGAATCAGCCCTGTCGAAGCGAGGCCCAGTCAACAGCAAGCTCAGCAGGCTCGGACGAGGCCACAGCCTCCACCTCCGATGCCCCAGCAGCCGGAGAGAAGGCATGAAAATGTCCCCCGCGCTGTCCCGCCTAGAAGTAGGCCGCAAAGGAGGGAGGAAGAGGCTAGGAACCGGCCCGGACCCTCTCACCAACAACCGAGGTACGAGGCCGAAGACTACGATTCTGACGAGCAGCAGAGGTCCTGTGACTTGGACGATGATGATGAGAACCTGCCATTCTCAACAGAACTAAGAAATGCCCAGGTCTCGAGCCACTATGTCATGCCAAAAATACCAAAGTATGATGGGAGAGGTGACCCAGAAAAGCACCTCAACGCTTACAAAACTCACATGAGCCTGAGGGGCGCCAACCCAGCCGTAAAGTGTAGAGCATTCCATTTAACCCTCAGTGGAGCGGCTGAAATCTGGTATAGTAGGCTACCACCTGGGAGCATTCGAAGCTGGCCCGAGTTCAAAACTACCTTCTTGAAGAGGTTCGCAGTGAGCAAGGAAGGAGAGGCCCCCATCCAGAGTCTCCAAGACATGAGACAGGCACATGGCGAGTCCTTGAAAAGCTTCCTATTCCGCTTCACCGACGAGATGACCTACTGCGTACAAGTCACCGACAAAGAAGCACTATCTGCATTGAGAGGAGGCTTGAACATGAACACCCTATTCTGGAAGGATGTGCAAAATCAAGACCCCACCACCTATGACGCCCTACTAAAGATGATGAGAAGGGAGATAATTAATGAAGAATTGATTGAGCATAGGAACAGGGCAAGCAGAGGCCTTCCGCCTCCTCAAAGACAGCGAGGTAGGGGATCGACATCTCACCTCATGGACTACCAGATGAACCGAGCCGGAAATGAGAACTCCGACCAAGCCCTGGCCACCACAACTCTGAACGCGGTTCCAACCTTGGCATATGAGGATGTCAACCCAACTGCTAACCCACATCAGATGGAGGCCCAGCAGGGACCCCGTAGAGGTAGAGGCCGAGGTTTTGCACCTAGAAATAGGTCCAATCCGAACCTTCCTGGATACTGTTTGCACCACAGGTCCTACGGGCACGACACCGCGAATTGCAGAGACTATGCACACCGCTCTCGGCAGGAACCCGTCAGAGAAAGACATAACTCGTCCCAGGCGAACAGGTCCCCGCCCAGGCAGGACAACCGATATGGGCGTGAGGCGGTAGCTCCTTGTCAAAGGGATGTATCCCCAAGGCGAAGAGAGCAAACACGGAGAGGCCCAGGGAAGGGCGTAGACACCGAAGAAATAGGCAAGCTCAAGATGAGGCCCCTATCCGCGAGATAGATACCATATTTGGAGGCCCTTATGTTGGCGGTGAAATGCGGAACGCCAAAAGAAATTATGCTAGGGAGGCTAAGCACCCCCCTCTGACGAGCTACATTGTGGACAGTAGCTCTCGAAGAAACCAAGTACCACCAATTGTCTTCACTTAGGAAGACGCCGAAAGAGTTCATTACCCCCACTGGAATGCGCTGGTGGTGAGGGCTGTCATAGCCCGAAATGGGCTCAAACGAATGCTAGTCGACAACGACAGCTCCGTCAACATCCTATTCGGGTCCGCCTTTGACAAGATGATATTGGACCATCAGTTGACGCCCACCACCACTCCATTGTACGGATTTACCGGAGATAGCATCACTCCGAGAGGAAAGATAACACTGGGGGTGGAGATGGGAGAATCTCCCCAAACCACGATGAACTTCATGGAATTCCTCGTAGTTGAAAGTCGGTCGGCTTACCAAGGAGTCTTGGGCAGACCGGCCCTAAAGGAATTGGGAGTAGTCACCTCCATCCACCACCTATGCATGAAATTCCCAACAGAAAATGGGGTGGCAACGGTGAGAGGCGACCAGAGAGGTTCGAGAGAGTACTATCTGAGCTCCATTAAGAAGGTAGAGCCCCCGGACGTCCACGTGATCATGGCTGATGTGATCATGGCGGATGTCTCAGGTGACGCTCCCATTGACCAGGAAGATGTTGATATGATTGACGCACCGCTTATTCAGGAGGTGCTGATCGTTGACGAGATCGATCCCCGCATAATGGAACATGAGCCTCAAGCATCCCCTGTAGAGGAACTTGAGAGCTTCTTAACCGACCCCTGAGATCCGTCCAAGGTGTTGAAAGTAGGCAGAGGCCTATCTAGCATTTTGAGAGAAAAGATTAAGGACTTTCTAGGCAAGAACCTTGACGTCTTCGCTTGGAGGCATGAGGACATGGTGGGCATAGACCCCAAGATCAACTGCCACCACTTGAAAATTGATCCTAATGTTGCCCCGCATAGACAAAAAAGGAGAGCCCTCAACCCTGAGAGGTATGAGGCCCTAAAGGAAGAGGTTCAGAAGCTCATCCACAATGACTTCATCAGGGAGGCCACCTATTCGAGGTGGGTCTCCAACCCGGTCTTAGTTAAGAAATACAATGGCAAATGGAGGGTATGCATCGACTTTACCAACCTTAATAGAGCTTGCCCAAAAGACAGCTTTCCGCTTCCAAGGATTGACCAATTGGTGGACTCCACGGCTGGGCACGAGTTGTTGAGCTTCATGGATGCATACTCCGGCTACAACCAAATCCCCATGCACCCGACCGATGAAGAGCACACCTCTTTCATCACGGCACGAGGCCTCTATTGCTATAGAATGATGCCTTTCGGGTTGAAAAACGCCAGAGCAACCTACCAAAGACTCGTGAACAAAATATTTACCGACCTCATTGGCAAGACAATGGAGGTCTACGTGGATGACATGCTGGTGAAGAGTTTAGAGGCAGAAAACCACGTAGCGTACCTCAACAACACCTTCCAAATCCTGAGAAGGTACAGGATGAGGCTCAACCCCTTGAAATCTGCCTTTGGGGTGGCTTCCGGCAAGTTCTTGGGGTACATGGTCAAATAGCGAGAAATTAAAGCAAATCCCGAGAAGATTGAGGCTCTGTGCCAGATGAGGCCCCCTCAAAAGTCAAAGGAGGTGCAAAGCTTAACTGGACGAGTGGCAGCACTTAGTCGCTTCGTCTCCAAAGCAATTGACAAGTGCCTCCCATTTTTCAAAGTGCTCAAGGCTAGGAAGAAATTCCAATGGACTGAGGAATGTGAAGAGGCCTTCTAAGTATTGAAAAGGCATTTGGGGCAGGCCTTCCTCCTCTCCAAGCCGAAGCCCGACGACATCTTGCAATTATATCTTGCCGTCTCCAATGACGCCATCAGTTCGGTTCTGATTCGAGAAGAAGGGTCCACCCAACTTCCCGTCTATATACGAGTAAAGCGCTCCTCTCGCCGGAGACCCGATACCCCGATATGGAGAAGCTTGCTTTGGCCTTAATCACGGCCTCTAGGAAATTGAGACCTTACTTCCAAGCTCATACCATCCATGTACTTACAAATTTTTCCCTGAGGCAAGTACTCCAAAAGCCCAATGCCTCAGGAAGATTGTTGAAATGGACAGTGGAACTAAGTGAATTTGACCTTATGTTCAAAGCTAGGGCAGCCATCAAAGGGCAAGCATTGGCTGACTTTGTTGTTGAGTTTGCCAACCTGCCCGAGGTGGATGAAATCATGGAATCCGTCGAACCCCCCACGTGGAGCCTCTTCGTCGATGGCTCAACTGGGGAGGTCGGCTCAGGTGCTGGGGTTGTCTTCATCAGCCCCGAGGGTCACAAACTCACCTCGACCGTGAGGTTCGGATTCAAAGCCACCAACAATGTTGCAGAGTATAAAGCACTCCTTGCAGGCCTCAGACTGGCCAAGGAAATGCAAGTAAAGAAGCTACTCATCAGTAGTGACTCCCAGTTGGTTGTTAGCCAAGTCAATAGTAACTTCTCAGCCAAAGACAAAACGACGGCCTCTTATCTGAAAATGGTGATGAACCTCATCCCATCCTTTGAGAAGTTCGAGTTAACCCAGATTCCCCGCATCAAAAACGCTCATGCGGATGCACTCTCGAAGCTAGCTAGTAGTAAAGACTTGGAGCTACTCACTGTAGTACCTATCGAGCACCTCCTCCTACCTTCTACCGAGGCCCCTAATGTCATGTTGGTCGCTGGAACTCCCACCTGGATGCAACCAATCATAGCATATCTAAAAGACCAGGCGCTGCCCACCAACAAGAATGACGCTTATAAGCTGAGAAGGAGGTCAGCCCACTTCCTTTTCATTGATGATATTCTCTACAAGAGAAGCTTCTCCTCTCCACTCTTACGATGCGTCGGGGGAGAAGAGGCTACCTACATACTAAGAGAAGTCCACGAGGGAATGTGTGGCAACCACTCTGGAGGCCTATATCTGGCACAAAAAATACTGAGGCAAGGGTACTACTGGCCTACTTTGAAACGGGATGCCCTCGAATTCGTGCGAAAATGTGATAAGTGCCAACGATTCTCTCCCGTACAAAGACGACCATCACAGGACTTGACTGCAATCTCCAGCCCTGGCCCTTCTCGAAATGGGGGGTGGACCTCATAGGCCCCCTACCTAAGGGTAGAGGAGGTGCAAGTTTTGCAATAGTGGCCATTGATTACTTCACAAAGTGGGTCGAAGCTGAACCACTGGCAAAAATCATGGAAGCAAACACCTCCAAGTTCTTATGGAAGAATATTATTTGCCGGTTCGGAATTCCCTACTCAATCGTCCCAGACAATGGCAGGCAATTCGATAACAAGAGGGTTAGAGAACTGTGTAAAGATCTTGACATAAAGAAGCACTTCTCTACACCTCACCACCCACGAGCTAATGGCCAAGTTGAAGCCGTAAACAAGACAATCAAGCACGTCCTAAAAAGGAAGCTTGATGTATCCAAGGGAGCTTGGGTTGATGAGCTGCCCCAAGTACTTTGGGCAATCCGAACCACCATCAGGACCCCAACTGGGGAGACCCCTTTCCTCATGGCTTTTTTGGGATTGAGGCGATGAGCCCCGTGGAGGTCGGACTCCCATCTCCACGGCGTATGCACTTCAGCGAAGTGACCAACGACGAGCTCCGGAGGCTCGACCTCGATTTCATTGAGGAGAGAAGGGATGACTCCCAGCTAAGGCTAGGCACCTATCAAAGAAAGATGACAAGGTACTTCAACTCCAAAGTCAAAAAGAAGTCATTCCGAATCAACGATCTTGTGCTCAGGAGGGTCTTCCCATCTTCAAAAGAACTTGGTTCCGGCTCCCTGGGGCCGAACTGGGAAGGTCTATACAAGATCAGAGAAGAAATCCGACCGGGAACCTACTGGATTGAAGACATGAACGGCAAGGCACAACCCCGTCCATGGAACATTGAACACCTCAGAATCTTCTATCAATGAATTGTATCATGCTGGATGACTTTCCCAGCCTTTGTAATATTTCTATGGCTCAATAAAATGCATTGATTAAATCGTGTCATACTGCGTCGTCGCCTCGGAGGAGAGGCTCGGGACACACATGCGGGCCACCTCGCTTGAACTCCGAGACTCTAGCACATGCCTCCCTTTGGCCTTGCTGAACGCCAAGGAGAGAAGCCTCAACATGGCTGCACCATCCACCATGTCTGGGATGTGTCGTCACCTCGGAGGAGAGGCTCGGGACCCACCTCTGGGCCACCTCGCTTGAACTCCGAGGCGCTAGCACATGCCTCCCTTTGGCCTTGCTGAACGCCAAGGGGAGAAGCATCAACATGGCTACACCATCCACCATGTCTGGGATGCGTCGTCACCTCGGAGGAGAGGCTCGGGACCCACCTCTGGGCCACCTCGCTTGAACTCCGAGGCGCTAGCACATGCTTCCCTTTGGCCTTGCTGAACGCCAAAGGGAGAAGCCACAACCCTACAGTCCGAGGCTCATACTGTTGGCTTAAGTCCGATCTCCTTAAGTCATGTCAATGTGCTTAAGTCCGAGGTTCACGCTGTTCATCTCCTTAAGTCATGTCAATTTGCTTAAGTCCGAGGTTCGTACAGTTCATCTCCTTAAGTTATGTAAATGTGCTTAAGTCCGAGGTTCGCAGAGTTCATCTCCTTAAGTTTTGTTAATTTGCTTAAGTCCGAGGTTCGCACAACTCATCTCCTCAAGTTATGCTCATTTATTTCAGTCCGAGGCTCACAAAGTTATTTAGTTCATGCTTACATCAAGTTCCAGTTCATTTGTTTAACGAGGTATAAAAACATAGACAAAAAGCAACAATGAAAGAAGAAAGACATTATATTGATATTCCAAAGGTTACAAAGGAGGGCCTCTGGCCATTACATCCAAATTACTGAAAAATAAAACCTAGTCTATGCCTGGCTAGATGACGGAGGCGCCTCGGCAATAGGGGCTTCGGCAACTTGGGCATCAGTAGTTGTTTTCTCTGCCTCGGCACTTGGGGCTTCGGCATCAACTTCTTCATCACCTTGGACCTCCTCAACTGGGGTCTGAGGTACCTCATCCACAAATTCGGACCTAAGTTGAGCCAGGTCCAAATTGGGATACAGCTCCTCTGCCCTCTCTAGCACTTCGGCATAGGCGAAGTTCCTCCAGTACGAGCTGAAGCTTTTGTACTCCTCTGTAGTGTGGAAATTGGCGATGTATTCCTTCACCGCCTCTTCCCTTGCAGTTCGGGCCTCTTCTCTGGAAACCGAGGCGTCGTTCATGTACCACTTCGCCTGGCCTTCGAGAAACTGATAGGCATCTCAAGCACCGGCCAAGGAGAGATTCTCCTTCTCAAGAGCCTCAGCAGTCACCTTTTGGTGCTCATTGGAGACCTCCACCTTCTTTGTCAAGGAGGCCACCTCGCACTGTGACTCATATACTTCCTTCTTTAGGGCCTCAATTTGGGCCAAAGCAAACTCAAGCTTCGCTGCCTCTTCAACCCTCTGGGCGTTGGCTTCTTCGGCCTCGACCTTAGCAGTTTTAACCTCCTCTGCAAGGGAGGCAGCCTTCCCCTCCGAGGCGTGGGTCCTGGTCTGGAATTCGCTCAAGGCCTCCCTGCATTCGAGCGCGAGGCCAAAGCTTCGGGCGCTTTGGCTCACCAGTGCCCTTGTCAAGTCTGTGGCATCACAAGACGAGGCATGTAGCTGCCACCTCTCTATCCAGAACTTGTAAAAGCTCTCGGTGGCACTTCTGATTTCCTCAGGGAGAGCCTCCATCAAGGCTGGGGCCAGCTCTTCCTCCCTCCCAGCTAGGAAGTTTGGAGACTTCCCCTTCTCCCGAACCGGCTTCTCCTTTGCTGCCTCCTCTTCAGTGGCTTCTGCAGCTCGCCTTGCAGCCTCAACTCTAGCCTCTTCGGCCTCTACCTCTCTTACCATCTCCATTTTGATGGCTTTAGAGGCTGCAGCAAGAAGCTTCAGCTCTCCAGTCTGTTCGGCCCTATGGGACACTGAGGTCCCAAACTTGCCAGCTGAGCTGGAGATGTGCACCAGCTTCCTCTTCTTAGTCTCCTCAGAGACTTTCTCCTTGCCCCGAGGCTCCTTAGGCTTCTTTGGCCTCTGAGTAGTTGCCTCCTCCGAAGCTCTGGGAGTGCAGTCCTTGGACAGGCGCTCAACCCTGCCTCGGACTTCCTTTGCCCCACTGGACCCAAGCTTCAGGGGCCTCGCCTTCGCAGTAGAAGTGGCCTTCAAGATAGAGGCCATGTCCGGAGCTGGGTACTCCCTCTTTTTGAATTTGTCTGCACAATATGTCAGATCAGCATCAGCATCAGCATAAGAAACAATAAGGATAAAAACAAAGGATCAAGTGTTGGGGCCTCATACCTCTGGATGCCATCAGCTCGAAGTCCAAAAAGTATCTGCTTCTATCAATCAGGTGATCGAAGTACCGAAGCTTCAGAGGCCTCTTGTAAATGTCCTCTATCACCTCGAATTCCTCCCTGCTGAGCTCAAACCTCGTACTACTGTCTGCAAAGGAACCTCCAACAGTTAGACGAATTCATATTCTGACTTCAAAAGACAAGCAGAGGTCGGGAGACTCACGAGCTTCGTAGTACTGGGTCGGCACTGTGCATGACAGGGCTTTGTCGCCCTCCACTGCCTGCCATTTACCTCGCACCCAGAACCAGGACTCCTTCCATCCCTTGATAGAGGAAGGAAGTCCCACCACAAAGGGTGCGTGAGCCCCCCAAGGCGTGAGGTAGTACCACCCCCTTGACTCCTTCCCAATTACCCGGGGCTGGAACAGGGTCATGAACACATGAAGAGGCATGTCCTCCCCAAGTGACACTTCCTTCCACAGGAAGTACGAGCCGACCAGCTGGCTCCACCCATTCGGCAGAACCTGGGTCGGCGACAGCATGAATTTCCTAAGCACCGCCCTAAAGAAAGGGTGCAGAGGAAGACGCATACCTGCCTTGAACAGGTATTCACTCACGGCCACGCAGCCGGGCCTCGGATAGCAGGCCCGCTCGTTCAGCTCGGGCACTAACATTTCTATGTTATGGGGTACACTGTACCTCTCCCTAAGTTCCCCCAACCTCTTCCCCGTCATATTCGAGGGCACTCTAAAAGCCCCTCACTCCTAGGTATAATCTACAGCCTCCTCGGCCATGGCATACCTATCCACCTCGGACATCCCCCCATGACCTACCCCATAGTCTAAAGACGCCATTGTAACAAGCTCCCTACCCGAAGTGGACTCCATTTTGTCAGTATAAAGACAGTAACAAGGGTTTTTTATGCAAACAATATCTAAACGAGTTTGACACAAATGGAGACTGGTCGGAATTTAATATCACAGACAACCTCGACGCCGGAAAATTGGAGATTTGAGAGAATTTCAGAGTGCAAAAGTGTTCAAAAATCCTGAAAATTGGGATTTTCTCGCCTTTTATAAAGGTCTAAGACAAACCCCAGCCGTCAGATCAAATCTCAGTCAATTCGAGCCCTCTATTTCAGATCCAATCCGAGGCGTTGAATTCAAACAGTTTTTAAATCCTATGCCTCAGATTTATGCGTGCCTCCCACGCACCTCTCCAACGCGTCTGCTTCTAGAAACGCCAACTGCCCTCATAATTGCATTTTTAATTCGACGGCAGCAGCGTGGAAGTCGTAATGGTTCAGCCACCTTTCCTCGAAAACAAGCACAAAACATCAAATCATTGGCACAGCAACCAACGCACAATCATTACCATTGGACCTTGGCAAGCTTCGCAGGTTCGATTTCCTGAACCACCTCGGCTTCTCTCCTCACCATTCCGCATCAAAGCCTCGCAGGTTCGATTTCCTGAACCACCTCGGCTTCCTTCTCGCCATTCAGCAATCAAGCCTCGCAGGTTCGATTTTCTCAACCACTTCGGCTTCATCACATTTCAGCCTTCACAAGCCTCGCAGGTTCGGTTTATTCAACCACCTCGGCTTCTTCATCATTCATCCGCGGCAACACTTCTCAAACCCCAACCATGATATAAATATCTATACTTGGACTTGGGGGACTATTATTTGGGGTTCAAAAATTCTTTCAACTTCTACTCCATTAAAGGCCTCGCATTACATTAATGATTATACTTGGACTTGGGGGACTATTGTTGCGTGTTGTCACACCTGTCGTACCCACCTGGACCAATGGCCCACTCATCCTGATCCACGTGGAGTCCTGCCGAGGTGGGCTACATTCGAACTGCTTCGAGCTGAGGTCCATCCACCGAGGCACCACGATCCGACGTACTCTGCCGAAGTCCAACTGCCGAGCCCCATGACCCAAAGCATGGAACCTGTTGAATTTAGCTGAGGTCCTCAGGTGGAGGTATTTGTCAAATGGTCGAAGCCCCGAAACTGATGCGCGAGCCTCCTAACCACAAGGAGTTTCCTCCACTATCACTTCTCCCAAGAGATCGTCTGCTCAGAGATCTTATTCGAATGACTGATGGAACGTTTGTCACAAGCATAAAGGTCAAATCTTATCACTAGTATAAAGGACCTTCGCAAGCAATAAATGCGCCGTAAGCTAGCAAGTCAAGTCCCATACCTAAGAACAGACGTTTGAATTAAGGAGATGAGGCCACGTGCCACTTCATCCAAGGGCTCCCATTTCATATGTATCACTATAAATACTCACATTGTGTAATGTCAAAGGTTAATGCAAGAATCAATACTAAAGACTACATTTACTCAACTCTCTCTCATTTAGTTGCAATACACAAATCGAGTTTATACACTTTTACATATATATTTACGAGCACCAGTTGGTAATTATTGTACAATCGGATTACGAACAACCCGCCGGATTCTATACGTCACCGTCCCGCGTCGTTTGGCTACTCCCACGCCCCTTTAAACCGCTCGTTTTAGACCGTCCACGTGTCTTAGCGTGTTGGACATTCGCCCACGCAAGTGCGGGTGGGACCGACATCTGTTGGCGCACTTTTTGAGGTCAACACTAGCAGTTTCTGCTAAGAAAATAATTTTATGTCAAACAAATATTAAGTTTTTACGGCATAAATTTTTCAAGGAACCATTACCCCAATTCAAAGAAGTTTAGATTTTTCAAGTAGATTTTCAGACGAAATATTAGATAAAACAAGTCTTCAAAGGTTTTTAGGGTGTGTCATTTACATTGTCGATTAAGTTACGTAGGCATTCTCAAACAGAAGTTTCAAGATCAACGACAATAGGTCTGATACCATTCTGAAATATGGATTGGTGCTCAAAAGAATTATTTTACTATCAAAAAAGAAATTTTATCAATAGTACTATGTATTACCAAGTTTCAAGATGATATTATATATAAAACTTTTATTGTCAAAATTGATTGTAAAGTTTCAAAAGATGTACTACAAAAAGATATAAAGAATCTTATCTCAAAACTAATATTTGCGAGGTGGTAATCTATTTTGTCATGCTTTGATTTCGAAATTCAATATTTAGATGGAAAACCTAATGCTTTTACTAGATCTTTTTACAAGGAAATTCTTATAAGGTAAGGTTTGGAATTCTATAAATAGAGAGATACTTCAAGAGATAGACCAATTATCACTACAAAGTTTGAACTCAAGCGCAAATTTAGTTTCGTCCAAAAAGACAACTCTAAATTTTAGGTAATATACTGAAAAAAAAAATCATTTCAAAATTCTATCAAGACAATTAAACATTTGATATTTGTCTTCCAAAAACTCCTAAAAACCCCAAGCCCAGCCAACCTCAAAAAGGCTGTGAAAACTGGAACTTAAAAATGGCCAGCAATAAATCAGCTGCAGTAATTAAAAAAAAAAAAAAGAAAAAAAAGAAAAAAAAAAGTTTCAACACTACATCAAAAAGATTACTCGACCAGCTGTCGATCTTAAAAGACAGTGGACTACTCGATTTGCATCAAAAGAAGAATGCCTTCAAAACATACTTCCACAAGGATTTTGGTTTCTGCTAGATGATATCAAGAAAACCAAAACGTATTATGAATTCATTCTTCAGTATATCAATTTAGCAGAAATAACTCATAAGCCAACCTCTATAAAAATAGATTTTTCAAAATTCAAAATTTTAATTGTCCTCTCCTTCAAAGATTGGGGACACTCATGGGAATGCAAAAAATTCAATGTTCAAGAAAAAATATCTCATTCACAATTTAATTATTTCGATTATAAACATGTATGGTATTATGTCTTCTATAGCAGACCAATTTCTCATTCTTGGTTTATTATGTTTGATCTTGAACGCCAAACAGGTTTTCCAACATGGTTTAAAAACTAATTCTTGTATTTTGGAATTGAGAAATAGATATTTCAAGGTCTCGTTTTTCAGGGATTTCAATATTTCAAAGCACAAGAAACCAAATTTTAAAAGAACGAGAACGATCATTTTTCAATTTTCAAGAATCTTTAAAGTCTCATGGATATTTTGTTGGGACTTCCATATTCAAGCAGACGGTGAAACACAATATTCCCCAAAACATATTATTAGGATACTCAAGATAAAATGGTGGGAAATTGTCCAAAAGTAATCCTGGATTGAAAGTCGCGCAATTCAAGTTACAGAGAACTCAAATAAAGCTTCTAGAATTCCTAACAATAAATAAACAAATTGATGGCAATGATTGCTCAGTGCGAAGATCTTGAAGAATTTGTACCATTAACTCGACAAGTTTCCTCTCTAGCAGAATTAGCTCCAAATACATCGAAAGCTCCAAGTTCATTTGGATTAGACACTGAATACTATGTCCAAGAAAACGCTGATGATTGTTATGGCATATAGATGATTTGGTGGATGACCGGTAATCTGATCCAATAACGTATATCCTTTGAAAGAAAATGCAACGATTCAAGTGGTCCTTCAAAACGTCAATAAAAGAGAAATAATTGTCCTTTAAAGTTTCAAAAGCATTTAGCAAGTAATAGACAGAACTGCTAACTGTCTTTTAAAGCAGTCTATTCAAAAGCAAGTGGATAACAGTCATAATTGTCCTTTTAGAGTATATTTAAAAGCAGGTGAACCACGGTCACAATTGTCCCTTTAAGATTCATTCATCAAATTGGATGAACCTTTTAAGTGTGAAGAATTCAAGACCTCTATATAAAGGAGAAACTCTTTGAGAAAAAAGACACAGTGTAATCTCAGAGATATAAGAATTCTCCTTGTAATATATCATCTGTTTTTAACTTTATATTTTTCATAATATTTCTTTGAGATCTTTTTCAAGAAAAATTGTAATTATTCAAGGTCTAACTAGTCAAGTTATTATTTAAAGTTAATGTTACTATTCAAAAAATTAATGTACACACACGATGATGTTACACAACAATCCATTTTGTCCCTGTAAAATTGGTCAGATTAAGATCATACGTTTAAACTTTAGCTAATTAACATATTTTTGGATGGAAATCATTAAAAGTTTTTCTAATGCACATTTGTTAAACCCTTGTTTGGTAGGGATTAAATTCAAATTTCTAGTAAATTTTGCAAAAAATTGATGAAATATGTGGTTGAAAAGTTGTGGGTCCCACAAATATGCGGTTAAAATTAATTGTTGACTTTGATTTAAAATAAAATCTTGATTTTAATCAATACCAAACAAGTGTTAAAACATTTGAGACTGTGATGTACATTTTTGAAATGTTTAAACCTTGTAAAAATTTTCCTTTTTAAAAAGTAATTAAAAGTTAAAGATCATTTCTTCTTTTTAAATCGGTTAAATTATTAACAAAAAGTTGATTTTTGGATTGAAAGATAGTCTTTTATGTGTTATTCTTGGTATATATAAGAGGTACATAAAGGTGTCCATTACGGACACCCAGTGCCCCGGTTGCGGTGTATAGGCACCCTTATGAACACTCTTATATACTTGGTGATGTATACTAAGAATAATCCTTCTTTTATTGCACATTTTGGAGGGTGTATTCAATCGAGATTTTTAAAAACTCTTTGAAATTTAGCCCTCGTTTGAGCTTCATTAAATTTATAAAAATAATCTTTTTGTATAATATTTTTGTATAACACTGTTGACAATGTTGTTTGTGGCAAAAAAGTGTGATTGAAAATATGAATTATTTTTTAAACTGTTTGATGACAACATGCCACATGGCATATTGTCAACAATGTTGTCAAAATAATTGTACATCAAGCATTGTTCAAATTTATAATATATTTCTATATCTATTTTTTTTAACCACACATTTTCTAATAAAAATAATATTTTTCTAAATCAAAAATATTTTCTTCTTTTTCAACCACACATTCTTTAAAAAGTACTATTCCAAAAATCATAATATCAAATAATGAGGGCCTGTAATTGAACAGAGAATTGGGGAATTTTTTCTATATATTATTCATTGGAAATCACGATATATATACATGTACAATCTCTCTCTAAGATATGCTAATCTCTCTAGTTAATTACGTTAATTTAGCTACTGAAATTAGGCTAATTAGAGACTAATTAGCTCGTAATGTTAGCCTATTATTCCGTAACACTCCCCCTCAAGTTGGAGCATAGATATTAATCATGCCCAACTTGTTATAAAGATACTCAACCCTAGTCCCATTTAATGCCTTTGTGAAGATATCCCCAAGTTGCTCACCAGTCTTCACATAACCAGTAGAGATTATATTTTCCTGAATTTTCTCACAAGTGAAATGACAGTCGACCTCAATGTGTTAAGTCCTTTCATGGTATACTGGATTTGAGGCGATATGAATGGCAGCTTGGTTGTCACACCAGAGTTTTGCTGGTACCGAAGGCTTCAATCCAACCTCGGCTAGAAGATGTTGTATCCACAAAATTTCACATGTAGTCTGGGCAATGGCTCTGTACTCCGATTTTGCACTGGATCGGGATACGACATTCTGCTTCTTGCTCCTCTAGGACACAAGGTTTCTACCAACGAAGATGCAATATCCTGTAGTAGACCGTCTATTAATTTTAGATTCAGCCCAATCAGCATCTGCAAAGCCTTCAATGCAAAAATGTCCGTGATTGTCACACACTATACCAAGGCCAGGAGCTCTTTTTAGGTAACACGGTATTTGTTCCAATGCTGTCCAATGATTTACTGTAGGTGCAGACATAAATTGGCTAACAACACTGACAGCATAAGCTATATCTGGACGAGTCACTGTAAGATAATTTAGTTTCCCATAATTTAGTTTCCCAACTAGTCTCTTGTATTTTTCTGGATCATCAAAGAAATCACAATCATCTTTTGTAAGATGTACATTAGGAACCATTGGAGTGTTGCATGGCTTGGCTCCCATCTTTCCGGTTTCTGCCAACAGATCAAGTATATACTTTCTTTGAGACAAGAATATCCCTTTTTTGCTTCTTATTACTTCTATTCCGAAAAAATATTTTAGTTGGTCCAAGTTTTTTGTGTGAAATTTGGTATGCAGAAATAACTAGAGAGGGGAGATTCCTGCGCAATCATCTCATGTAATGATAATGTTATCAATATAAACAACAAGAAGAATAATGCCAGCTGCTGACTGTCTGTAGAAGACTGAGTGATCACATTTGCTCTTCTTCAACCCAAACTCTTGAGCTACTTCATTGAACTTGCCAAACCAGGCACGGGGACTCTGTTTTAGACCATACAGAGATTTCTTTATATGACAGACTTTCCCATACTCCCCCTGAGCAACAAATCCAAGTGGTTGCTCCATTTATACCTCTTCCTGGAGATCACCATGAAGGAATGCATTCTTGATATCCAACTGGTGTAAGGGCCAATCTTGGGATGCAGCAATGTATATAAATAGACGGACAAATGTAAGTTTGGCCACCAGAGAGAAGGTATCATTATAATCCACTCCATAAGTCTGAGCAAATCCTTTTGCAACAAGTCTGGCTTTAAGTCTTGCTACAGAACCATCTGGATTGGCCTTGACAGCAAAGACTTATTTGCATTTCACAGCTTTCTTGCCTTTAGGCATATCTGCTAACTTCCATGTGTGATTTTCATCTAGAGCGTGTATCTTCTCAAATACTGCATTATTCCATCCAGGCTGACTCAAGGCTTCTTTTACTGTTCTAAGCATATAGATTGAATCTAAAGAGGCAATTAAAGAACTAGACGCAGGAGACAGATGGTCGTAAGAAATGAAGTTAGCTATGGGATAAATAGATTTAGGGAGAGTACGCTGACGTTTACCTTTGCAAAGACTAATGGGAAGGTCAAGGTCGTTTGGAGAATCAGATGACGAAGTAGCTGGTGCAGGACATGTATCATTGTTCTCTTGCCTTCTGGTATAAACGTGGATAATAGGCGGCTTTACTTGAGTAGGAGGTCGCTCATTAGAGGTTCCGGGAGATGTAAGAGAAGCACCATCATCTGATTGCTCAATAGAAGCACTTGGATGTGAGATTTGGTAGATTAGCCACTCATCTTTCTCTCCCTGACTTGTAGAGATGGAGTGAGAGGAGAAGAATGGTGTATTTTCTAAAAAGATCACATCAGTAGAAACTAGGTATTTATGGAGATCAGGTGAGTAGCATCGATACCCTTTTTGAAGACGAGAATACCCTAGAAAAGCACACTTCAAGACTTTTGGATCCAGTTTAGTAACAAATGGCCTTACATTACGAACGTAACAGGTGCTTCTAAATACCTGTGGTTCCACTGGAAACAATGACTTATTTGGAAATAGAATACTATATGAAATATCCCCGTTAAGTATTGTAGATGGCATGCGATTAATCAGAAAACATGTTGTAGAGACGGCATCAGCCCAGAACTGCTTAGGAACCTTCATTTGAAACAGGAGAGCTCAAGCTGTTTCAAGTAGATGTCTATTATTTCTCTCAGTAACTCCATTTTTAGGAGTATCAATATAAGAGGATTGATGAATAATCTCATGTTGAGTCATGTAAGTCTGGAATGAGTCTGACATATATTCTTTTGCATTATCACTTCTTAGTATATGCACAGAAGTATTAAATTGGGTTTCAATTTTGGGCCCGTTTGGTAGGAATTTTGAGAATTGATTTTTTGACCGTTCGAAGAAAAGTGGGGTCCACATGTGAGAGAAGAAGTCAAAAATTACGGCTTGAATAGTAAAATAACGGTCAAAAAATCAATTTTTTGGGGCAAAAAATCCCTACCAAATGGGGCCTTTAGCATAAAATGCATAAAAATGAAAGAACAGTTCAGATCAATTTTTTATAAAGTAAATCCATGTCATTCGAGAAAAATCATCCAAAAAAGTAATAAAATATCTAAACCCAGTTTTAGACACAACAGGACATGGTCCCTAAACATCAGAATGAACCAACTCAAAAGTAGACTCAGCTTGTTTATTAATTCTTGGACCTAATGAGCTACGGTGATGTTTTACAAAATGACATGACTCACAATCTAGTGAAGATACATCGTGGAATTGAGGGTATAGTTTTTTCAATGTAGATAGAGATGGATGTCCCAACTGAAAATGTGCTATAATTGGGGAGCTGGTACTGGAACAAGCAACTAATCGAGGCACCCACGTATCAAGAATATAAAGACCATCAGATACATGTCCTTTACCAATAATTTGCTTCGTCATAAGATCCTGAAAAAGGCAATGATCAGGAAAGAATGAGATACAACAATTAAGATCCTTGGTAAGTCTACTTACAGAGATCAAATTAAAAGCAAGTTTTGGTAGACTCAGAACAGATGACAAGGTAATAGAGAAAGTTGGTTTAACAATTCCAAATCCCACAATGTTATAGGTTGACCCATCAACTATGGTAACAGGAGAGGGAGCTTTGTGTGATCGAAAGCTAGAGAAGGTACTAGAATTACCTGTCATGTGATCTGTGGCCCCTGAATCAATCACCCATTTCTTTGAAGAGGAGATAAGACATGTTTTACCTGACTCAGCAAGGGCAGTAACTGGAGTGGATTCCTTCAATGATTCTTGATACTGAGAGAATTTGTCATACTCATCACCTGATATCATAGCAGTTTTCTCAAAAGATGAACTAAGAGCAGCAGCAACATTGGTGGTTTGAGTTCTCTGATTGCGATTCTGCAATTTCCTACAGTATGGCTTGGTGTGGCCTAGCTCATGGCAGTAGTAGTACACAACGTTCCTTGAATCATTGTTACGATTATCAGTAGTCTTGTTTCCTCTTCCCCTATTGTTGGGCCTCCTTGTATAGTCACTTCCCTCTCCTTTGGTAACAAGAGCATTATTTTGCTGAATAGGTGATGTATTTTCAGTGCATAGGACTCTACTGAAGACGTCTTTAAGAGAGGGAATTTCAGAGCTAGAGAGAATTTGAGATTTGGAAGTCTCGAATTTAGGAGGAAGACCAGTCAGGAAGCTCATAACCGCCATTTGCTCCCTTTGAACTTGCTGAATTTTGACATCAATGCTGAATGGCAATAGCATATTAAGTTCTTCATACGTCCTTTTAAAGTTCATGAAATAAGTTTTGAGGGACTTGGTTTCCTTTTCAGCACGGTAAAAAGCCTTACAAACTTCATAAATTCTTGACACATTTCCTTTGCTAGGAATACAAAAACTCCAGATAGTCCATTAGCTCTTTTACAAATTCGAGTGATTAATTAAACCAATTACCTCACTGTCGATGGAATTTCTGATTTGTAAAAAGAGTTTTACATCTTCTCTCAACCAACTTTGTTTGGTATCATCTTTAGATGGATCTTTAGTTAAGTGATCATCTTTGTCTATGCTCCTTAAATAGACTCTAATCGTCTTACTCCATTCCAGATAATTAGTGCTATTCAATTTATGTTCAGTGATTTTGGACATCACTGGAATGATCTCGCTCACAGATCCCTTGAACTCAATTATCATTCAATTATCCAATAATAGGCAGATTGAAAGACACAATTAATCCAACCCAAACAAAAGTCCACAAATAATCCATCAAGTCAGAAATTATCCAAAGAGAAGCCCGTGATACAGAACCCAATTAAATTCAATTTAACCCAACAGTTAATGAACAAATCTTGGCCTAATTAAATTCATGTTACTTTATTACCTTCACCACAGAAGTCCACAATCTCCAATCGTCAACAATGAAAATCAGAAACCTCCACACAGAAAACCATCGAAATCGCAAAGAAAGCAGTCAAAATAAGAAATTTTCCAGCTACGAATTCGAGGAACGAGACTCGCACGAGAGAGTCACACGCAGCAGAGCACCGGCACCACACTAAGTCGGCTGCTTCCGCTCAATGGAGAATCGTCGAGGGCAAAGGAGGTCGATGACAACCTTGGGATCGACCACAGACTTCAATTACACAGATAAAACAGAAGGTCAGCTCCGTCCATGCTCACCGCACTAAGGCAATCGTAAATTTCCAACAGCACCAACAAACCACCAGTCGATACACTTCGACAATTGCGAAGGGTCACTTGACCTCTCTAAAGTTGGTACCGAAAATCAAGAGACTCAATCCCACAAGATTCAGAGTAGCCCTGATACCATGTAATTGAACAGAGAATTGGGGAATTTTTTCTATATATTATTCATTGGAAATCACGATATATATACATGTATAATCTCTCTAAGGTATGCTAATCTCTCTAGTTAATTACGTTAATTTAGCTACTGAAATTAGGCTAATTAGAGACTAATTAGCTCGTAATGTTAGCCTATTATTCTGTAAAAGGGCCAAACGGGGACTTAAAAAGTTTAATGGATTCAATGTAGATTTTTAGAGATTCTTTAGAAGTATTGATGTATTCAACTGAAACTTCTATATTCAATTAAAACTTTTATAACTCTTTGGATATTTACATTGTTAATGACTTTTATAAAAGTCTTTAGGGTATTAACTTTTAAACAAAAAGTACTAAAATAAAATCTCAAAATTTGTCACTCATTTATTCCAAGATTTCAGGAGACTTTGACAAAAAAATAAAATAAAAAAATTAATATGTATTTTTTATTTTTTTATATTTCCATTCCTTTTTTCCTTCTACGAATATTAGAGTCATGATTAAAAGTAATTTTTTTCTACTGATTTTATCTGTTCTATTTTCCCTTTTTTTCCCTCTCTATTTATTTTATGGAAAGTTAAATTGTAACTAAATATTTTGATAATTAGCTTCTTTTGTTACTCATTAAAGGTACGTCATATTGATAATATTGAATATTTAATTTTTTATTTATTTTTATAAAAGAATAATATTTTGAGCATTATTTTTTTTAATTAAGTTGACTTAAATTTTTTTTCTTTTTAAACCAATTTATCATATAAAAAGGTGAAGGAAAATTGTGAAATTATGTGAGAATTTCACTTTATTATTTCAGGACCACGTGAATTCTATTATCAATGAAAGTTTTCATAAGTTCTTTGAATTTTAAAAAAATCTATAAAAATTTAAAAATGAAAATATATAGAAATTCAAAAGACGTCCCTTAATTTCATATAAATTTATAAAAAAATTCATGAAAATTGCAAAAGAAGTTCTAATTGAGCACCCATTTGAGCTTCATTATTCTAAATTATAATGAGGGAAATAATAATATTTTTGGAGAATATATGATTAAAAAAAGAAAAAAATTTAGATTTACGTATAATATTATTTTATTGGAGAATATAAGATTGAGAAGAAGAGAGGAAAAAACCTTAAAGAGTAATTCAGTGGTCAATTTTTGAATTTGTTTTTCAATGGTCATTAATTCGAATCCTTTTAGGACCACTGAGTTGAATATTTAATTGTAAAATTTAGGGTTTCGTCGAATTAGTCAAAGTGTGCGTAAACTGATCCAAATACCCACGGTAATAAAAAAATAATAATAATAATAAATAAATAAATAGGAGAAGGAGGACAAAAAGAATTTTAATTTAATGGCCAAACATGGACTGAATACGACCCCTTGACATTTAGGACGTCACTAAAAATTTATTTTTAGACAAATATTAAGAATTACTGGTTCCACCCCCAAAGATTCTTCTTCTTTATATCGTTGGAACCCTAGTACCCAAGACAACAGCGTAACGCTTCTTCCTGCCACACGCCTCTCTGATTTTCTCTCCATTTCCTTCTCTATACAGTTTACAGTTTTCCATTAATCGGGTATTTTCTATATTCCTAGTAAATATTGTTTATTTAATTAATCAATTTAGGTTTGGGATTTTGATGCGTCTTTTTTTTTTTTTTTTTTAAATTTATCGATAATAGAAAAAGGCAACGGAGAAAGATGTCGGATCAGAAGTTGACGCGTATCGCTATAGTGAGCTCCGACAAGTGCAAGCCGAAAAAGTGCCGTCAGGAGTGTAAAAAGAGCTGCCCTGTCGTCAAAACTGGTAATTTCCTTGTATGCTTGGTTTTGTTTTTATATGTGTGTATTTTATGATATAAAATTTTGATTAGTTTGTTAATTTTGCGGGATTTTATTTGTTCAGTTTTGGAATGGGTTTGGAAGAGGTTTTATTTTTTTTTTGGTCATGGTTATGAAATTGGTTTGCAATCTATGGACATCTACATGAATTTCATGGATAGTAATGAAATAAATGTACTCTTATAAATAAAATCTGGGACAACGATGCAGATGTATTTTACAACTGGACTTGCTTTGCCTCCTTTTACTGAAATAAATAATTCGTTTGCGTTTTCTGGTCAAATCCAATAACTGAACCGAATAGTTGTATTTTCTGTGAAATACAAATCTTATTATTGGGACATTTCGAACATAAGAGTTGATCCTAAGAGTAGAATTCGAGCTAAGGGTAAAATAAGGAAAAAGAACGGGAAGAAGGATCCATTCAAAGATTCTTTTGAGGAATGCCTGGAACAGGACAATTTCTCAAGAATTATAGCTGATGAATCTGATACCATTTTCAATCGTAAGAGCAACTGAAATAATATGGAAAATTATTACATACTTGGGGAAAAAGTTTACTTGATTAAAAAAATCAAACGAGCCATGAGTAGAATATAAGGATTAATTCTGGCTTATAACATCTTCTCAAACTGAAGTCGATTCTCAAAGACAAATCCATTAATCCAAACAACATCGAGGAATCAATTCAATGCTTCATTGAATTAGT
The DNA here is from genome assembly GCF_002742605.1 of Olea europaea var. sylvestris. Taxonomy (NCBI): domain Eukaryota; kingdom Viridiplantae; phylum Streptophyta; class Magnoliopsida; order Lamiales; family Oleaceae; genus Olea; species Olea europaea. Next base: position 34,130 of record NW_019249493.1, read on the forward strand.
GAAAGATTTCTATCCATTCGGACAAGTTCAAATTTCTTTAATCCAGATTGTCCAAGGGTCTTTTATAATGGTTTTGAAATCCATATAATAGTAGTGTAATATTAAATTCCATGGATTCTTGACTATTTGGAACTTCATCATATGACTTCTTTGACAATTTGATTAACAGATGCTGGTAATTAAGGCATAACCTTTTAAAAGTACCACGAATTGAAACCCATAAATCCAAATGCAGCACTGTGTATCCCATTAGATCAACATGTTCAGTTAAAGCTAGGCTCTAATTTTTTGTTACCCGTCCAAATCCTACCCTTGTTGTAGAATGTGAATATTGATTGACAATATTTATCAAAAATGTAGTTTGATAAGTTAACCACGAATGCTAACAAAGTATACTCTTTTTTTTTTTTTACCAATAATTTTGTTGTTAATGCTAGGTTATGTTACTCTGTCAAAAAGAATAAGTGAAGTACTATACAATATTTGGCACGTCTGAGCATATACCCTTGTACATTCTGAATTTGGAATTCGGACTGTGAAGTATATTTCTTCTACTAACTTTTATGCTTCTTTTTATGACCAAGGAGCATTAAACAGGATATTTGTCTGGAATTAGTCTGTTAATTGATCATTTAGAGGAGGATTGCTCATCTCTTACAGTGTAAAATTTGTATTTTTGTTTCGTATCAAGTTAATTTTTAAAATAAAATGATGGTACTGCTTTGGTGACCTAATATATTATTGTTTCCTGACCTTAGTGCATGTTTCTTCTATCGTCCTATTTCACCCTCCTTTTACATTCATTTGTCTAGAATTTGAATGCATCTGCATGTTGGAGATGCATCGTTTGGTTTTACACTCTTAGTTATACAAACAGGAATAGAGAATTTAAGATGCTTGTATATGTATACGGACTATTAATCTCTAACTTTATTCTCTTGGGCTCTGTGTTTACCAAAGTGGAAAAGCTTTCTAGTTTCTAATTTGTGCAAAATGGCGTGGTTTCTTGATTGAAGATTCTTCATTAGTGGGATTGAATGTGATTTGCCATAGTTGGCATTTTTGTTGGCCCACCAGTGTTTCTGTATGGCTGCAGGTAAGCTTTGCATTGAGGTTACTGCTGCCTCCAAAATAGCATTCATCTCAGAGGAGTTGTGCATTGGATGTGGTATATGTGTTAAGGTTTGTGTGATGCAAGATATTCATGTCAGTTGCTCATTGCTTGACAACGAGTTTGCTGGATGGGCTTGTTGACTGCTGCTTACTTCTTGTTTTTCAGAAATGTCCATTTGAAGCCATCCAGATCATCAATCTACCGAAAGACTTGGATAAGGATACTACCCATCGTTATGGTCCAAATACCTTTAAATTGCACAGGTCAGATTAACTGCAGGTTCTGAGATAATTGACTTTTAGCTGTACAGAACTTATCATCATTGTGTATTTCCTCACAGGTTACCTGTCCCAAGACCTGGACAAGTACTTGGCTTGGTTGGAACGAATGGCATTGGAAAATCAACCGCTCTTAAAGTTTTGGCTGGAAAATTGAAACCTAATTTGGGGCGTTTCAATGTAATTTTATTTCTAAAAAGCTAAGTTTTCCCTTCCCCTTTATGAGGTTAACACACTGAATACCATTTCTGTGCTAATTCGCCATGCAGAACCCTCCTGATTGGCAAGAGATCTTGACTTACTTCCGAGGATCTGAGCTGCAGAATTACTTTACTCGCATTCTGGAAGATAATTTGAAGGTCTGTTCTGATAAAATACATTTATGACGTTGGCTATTTTTGTTGATGTTTGATGACTGTACTTCCCTGACTCCTTGTTTTCTGTCCTGGTTTCTCCATATAACCGGACAAAATAATGATTCTATGTTTCTAGTGGTTGCTTCTTGTCACAGATATATGATTTCATTTGCATTTTCCTGGGTTAACAGATAACGTGACTGTATAGCATTGGTTCTGTGATTGATGGAATATGAGTTTTATATCCACTTCTAGCATAAACTTGCTATTAGGAGTGTGAAAAAAGCCTGTTGCTTAAGACTATACGAGTCTGATTTTTGTGAAGCACTAGATTAGGACCTTAACCACTGTGGAAACTGTATTCCAGTCGACCTTCATCGTTGAATTATTGATGTCACATCTGACTTACAGCATCCAGCGATTTCAATTTTTAATGATGTGAAAACTGAATGGTAATATCAAATACTGTGCGTGCCTGTCCTTTTTTTTCCCTGTTCTTACTTTAGATAAACGTTTTTTATCTATCTCTGAGCTAGTACAAAGCTGAGACGAGCTGTTCATTTTGTGGAAGCTAGACACACTTTCTACATGGTTCCCGATCCCAAAATTCTACAGCTTGCATTTCAGCTCTGTATAATGGCTTGAAATTTTACGAATTGTCTGTGTCGCTGTTCTTGTGCAGCCCTGTTTTTCAGACATTGAACTTTGGTTATCCTTTAAGGATGCTATGCACGAGATGAAAGATCCCTTTTGAACAAAACTTTCTCTTTCTGTTTTTTTAAAACATAAAGAAAAATTTCATTAAAATTCATTATGTGACAAAATCTGATATCCATTTATATTTCTATTAGATTGATGCTGATTATGATATTTGATTCAAAATCAAGGTTTGGAATAGATCTAAGTGCTGTCTTGTAGGATCACCAAAATCAGTTTGTTGTGTGGTTCCAGTCTTTTGTTTTATTGAGTTCCTGTCTTGGAAATTGGAGATCAATCACCATATTTTTGTGGATACTATTAATAACTTGAATAATCAATTGCCTACAATCATTTACCTATCGATATTGGTAATTGGACAAATTAACATAAAGTCACTTGATGATGAAGCTCGGCTAAAAGTTCAATTTAATGGTTTTTGCTTCCTGTTTAATCACAATGTTGCTATATGGCATTCCATAAGTGTCTCAATAACTGTAGGTTTTGCATGAAATTATTCTGCTAGTTCTAGCTGTAATATAAATTTCTCCTGAGCAGGCAATCATCAAGCCTCAGTACGTTGATCACATTCCAAAAGCTGTCCAAGGCAATGTTGGCCAAGTGCTAGAGCAGAAAGATGAGAGAGATATGAAAGCAGAACTTTGTTTTGATCTTGAGCTGAATCAGGTTATGGAACGTAATGTAGGAGATTTATCTGGTGGTGAGCTTCAGAGGTTTGCTATTGCTGTTGTCGCAATACAGAATGCAGAGATTTATATGTTTGACGAGCCTTCAAGTTATCTTGATGTGAGACAGAGGCTTAAAGCTGCCCAGGTTATCAGATCTTTGCTCCGGGCTAATAGGTTTTACAATGTCCCCGTGTCTATGCATCAATTTTCTTCATGTATTCACTATTTAATGTTGCAGCTTTCTATATAAGACTTTACATGGTTGATATTTTTCTTCTCAGCTATGTAATTGTCGTAGAGCACGATCTCAGTGTGCTGGATTACTTATCAGACTTCATTTGCTGCCTTTATGGCAAGCCTGGTGCATACGGGGTTGTTACTCTTCCGTTCTCTGTCAGAGAAGGAATTAATATTTTTTTGGCTGGGTTTGTCCCCACAGAAAATCTAAGATTTCGGGATGAATCTCTTACTTTTAAGGTAAATTATGTTCTGGTGCTAGTGACTAGTATTTTTTTTGTAACAGAGCTGACATCGGTGTATTATTCTTCTCTCAGGTTGCTGAGACACCACAAGAAAGTGCTGAGGAAATTGAAACATATGCACGATATAAGTACCCAACAATGACTAAAACCCAGGGCAATTTCAAACTTAAGGTTGTCGAGGGTGAATTTACTGATTCTCAGATCATTGTTATGCTTGGTGAGAATGGGACAGGAAAGACAACATTTATCCGTATGCTGGTACTCTTCCTCTTTATCATGTTTACTTTTCCTGAAATGTGCAGCAAATTAAATCAATATTTATGATAAATGTGTTCTACTATCTCTCTGGTTGAATGGCAGGCTGGCCTATTGAGACCTGATACTGTAGAAGACTCTGATGTGGAGATACCTGAGTTCAATGTCTCTTACAAGCCACAGAAAATCAGCCCAAAGTTTCAAAATAGCGTCAGGCACCTGCTACATCAAAAAATTCGTGATTCATATATGCATCCTCAGTTTGTGTCTGATGTTATGAAGCCACTCCAAATTGAGCAGCTAATGGATCAAGAGGTTGTGAATCTCTCTGGTGGAGAGTTGCAGAGAGTTGCCTTGACCCTATGCCTTGGAAAGGTACACTTTCTTTGAGTATTAAATCATATCATTAATATTTTCGCTTCAAATTTGCTACTGTTAAAAAAAGAGACATGATTGATTTGAATATTATTAGCTTGATATCAATTGGTTGGCGACAATTATGCTTGCAAGTAAGGAAATGCATTCCTTATGCCCTAGGATTTTTCTTGTCAATGTGTTTCTGTTAATGATTATGTTACTTTTTATTTACTTGCATTTTGTCGGCTGAAGCTAGAAAATCAATGACATTGCTGCCTGTGGAAGTAGGGTTGCACTGCCAACCATATTTGTAGTTATAAGATTTATGCTGAATAGACAAAACACGGCATCTTCTGAGCTATGAATTGGTCAGTCTTTCCACATTTCATCTAAGAATTATGTTAGGACACAAGTCTAGATGGCGAAGTTGTTTAATACTCCCTATACTAGCCTTTAATCCTGGGACATTTGAGAAATGATATGGCATTTTTTGTACTTTTCTTAATCTGTTAGCTTTAGAGCATGTTTGGCCATTTTTAAAATCACCTTTTATGATTTATGCACATACTTCCCAAAAAAGCCCAAAAGGCATAGGTTCTTTTTAGCAACATGCTTTTCTAGAATAGCTTTGTAGACTTAATCCTTGTCAGTGCTTAAGTAGTTCATCAATTGTAACAATTTGAAAATTGTGTTTTTCTCCCTTGCATTTCAATTATTTTGAAACAAACAGAAGGTGCCCTTTTTCTTCAGTGTACATGCTTTGTATACTCTCGTAGAGTAAATTGAAAAATTAGAAAAAATCTGATACGAATATTGAAACAAAAAATGGTTTCCTCGATGATTCAAATATGCTAAAAGCACCTGTATAAATTTTTGTATCTACATTTGCAATGCAGCCTGCCGACATATATTTGATAGATGAGCCAAGTGCATATCTCGACTCTGAGCAGCGTATAGTTGCTTCTAAAGTCATAAAGAGGTTCATACTTCATGCAAAGAAAACAGCATTTGTGGTCGAGCATGACTTCATAATGGCAACATACCTGGCAGATAGAGTGATCGTGTATGAGGGGAAGCCATCAATAGATTGTACTGCCAATTCACCCCAATCATTATTGAGTGGGATGAACCTATTCTTATCTGTGAGCCACCTAACTTTATTTTCATTAATTGGTTTTATTTATTTAATTATTATCTTTATTCTAGTTACTCGTTCGTGAATCATTTCATCATTTCCACGCAGCAATTGGACATTACATTTAGACGAGACCCAACAAATTACCGCCCAAGAATCAACAAACTGGATTCAACCAAGGACAGGGAGCAGAAGTCTGCTGGATCTTATTATTACCTTGATGATTAACTCAATTATCAACGTAAGCTTGCGGGATTACCCTTTTCAACTTAGATGTCGAGACAAGTTGCACCCGTCCCATAGGTGCCAATTCTTGAAAATAAAAGGGCTTCATACTACACGTGACGTGATGGATTATGTCAATCAACAAGAGGGCTTTTCGTACCGAAGTAGTTATTACTGCGTTTCAACAATAGATCCGTTTGCTCGGTGTAGTGACGATTTTTGTTACTGTATTCATATATTTACTAGCTGGCTGTGATTGGGATTCGTTTCTCATATTTTCTTTGGACTATTTATGTTGTGTGAGTTTCACTAGAAGGATTTTGTTCTTTATGATATAATTATTTTGACTGGGATTATCGCTTTTGCTTGGATTGGATATTATGCAAACTAAGAACAGCGAGGTAGATTATTGAATAAGAATGTTTGGCTGTTCTTTAATGTCACTACAAATTAATTTTACATTTTAGTTACTTATTTAGCCAAAGATAATTTTCAAATTAATTTTCGAACTTATTCGGAAATAGTTATAGCGAAAAAACCCGCTTTGCCTGAATGGGGCAAGAAAATCCATCCCGAACGGGTTGGTGGGGCATGGGGCGAGGATGCCCCGCCCCAAATCCGCCTGTGACGGAACCAAAAAAAAAAAAAAAAAAAAAAAAAAAAAAAAAAAAATTAAAAAAAAATTTTATTTAGACAATTCATTTGTTAAAAATTAATTTTGAATTTGTATTTTGTTCTTTAATTATATATATATATATATAGTTGTCACGTCCCCCATGCCTCGTGTCCTGCCTCATCTAAAGTGGGCGTGGGGCGGGACGAGGTTTGGGCGAGACGGGACTTGCCCCGTTCCGAACTCGATCCGTTGTCATTTCTATTTGAAAAGAAAGTTCTAAGCATCGAGTTATTGCTTGTGAATGTTAAAAGCATCGAAATGTTTTTTAATTATTTTTAGTAAAAAATCCATTTCAAGAGTTCCATTTATTATTCTGTCAAATGTAAAACGTGTTTATGGTTTTATCAGAGAAAAAAAAATGATTATTATGTTGGTCTTATTTGTAATGCTTGTAGAAAGCAAGGCTGCTTTTCATATTAGTCTCGCTGTAGCCAATTAATCTCAATAATTGTTCCTTCATGAACTAGTTAATCAAATGCAAGCTCCTTGTCTGACGAATTCCTCGTTTAGCTCCAAGTATGAACGGAGAAAAAAAAAATGTTAATAATATATTTGATATGTTAGACGCAGGTCAAGCCAAAAAAAAAACAAAAAATCGATTAAATCATTCATACTGAATTGGGGCGAGTTGGTCTGATGCAGGTAATTGATTTGGTTTATTTTTATTTTATTTTTTCGAATATAAAATCCTGATGGATTGGATTAGATATTGTTTGAAGTAGAAAACCATCGGTTAAGTTTTTTAAGAAAAATCAAAATGAAAAGATAAGTTCTAATCTCACATTTAAATCTTGATTCACTCTAATCTAAGTAATAGCGATGGAAATTTTCTTTTATAAGCTCATTATGTTATATATTTTTTTCTCCATACTCAGTCAGACTACGTAATGTATAAAAAAAGTAACAGAATTTTTAAATTTTCAATTGATCTACTCTATTAACCCAATTTTATTTGTTAATTAATAACTCTTGTAATATAAAGTTATTTTAGTTTCTGTAATCTAAGCAGATCCAAAACTTGGTTAATTTTTTTTTTTTTTGAAAAATTTAATTTAGAGTAAAAGTCCAACCCGACTAACCAAACCATTAGAGTAGGTTTGTTTAGATTAAAATTCATCCAAATCGACTAATTTGGTTGTGATATAGGGTTAGAATCAAAACCCAAACCGTCTAATTTGGTTGTGGTCTTGAGTTAGAATCAAAACAACCCAAACAAAATCGCGCTCAGGTTTGCTTATACAGATTAAAGTGAAAGAAGCAATTATTCACTTAAAAGAGCATATTTCTTGCCTATTAGCAAATATGCTCAAGGTTGTCAAAATACTCGTATTTATCTTTATGCAGACTCTAACAAAATACTTACGAGTAAAAATATAAAAAAATCACCCATTCTTCTATGCCTAGAAAAGTCTGCCGATATCGAGTTTGAATGAAACATGCAGCAAATTCCCACAGCAGGAAAAAAAAATGTACAAGGTATGATTGGAGCTGAATCTTTGAATGATTAGCTCTCTTGCTTAAAATCAATTTTTTATTTAATTTTATCATTTTATTATTTTTGTACAGTAAGCATAGATACTTCAAACCAAAAAGCTAAACCATAGTGTGTAAATAAGAACAATACCATCTAGCATCAGTCTAGATGACCACACTCGACATGTTTAATTAAATGAATCATGTGAAGTTGCATTTAAATGAATCTATCATTTAATGCCATGTAGTTACCACATAGACAGATGTCTAACATCAGTGATGATGAGTAACATTACTTTTGTAGATAAATATTAAGATACAACAACGATAAATATGGATAGATGTCTCTTGATGTAAAGAATGGGTGTTAGGCATATGGAACAGCTACAAATATTCCGTGGCTTCTATCTCTCCACTTCCCAACGACAATGGCGTAGCAGCATATACAAACATTGGGTCGAGCCTTACCAAGGAGGATGATCCTCTTGTGGCGTTTGGGGAGGAATTGGTTTCCAACCGGGCTTCTCATCCCAATACATGTCATAATATATGTGACCCGGAGTGTGATCCTCCACGCAACACCAAATGCCCACATACCGTTTCATTCGATTTCTGAATTTTTCCTCCCGTTTCTGATCATGCAAATATGTGCATTGAGAACTAGAATATGTTCTTTTAAGTGTATCAGAAGCTTCAATCTGGAAGTAAAACTCGAATACAAAAACAAATAAAGAAAGAAAAACGCGTACCTTGTCTGTGAAACCTAAAAATGCACCTTGCATTGATGAGAACTGAATGACTTTAACATCCTTGAATGATGAGAATATTGTCTTAAACTGCATGGAACAAACAAGTCAAAAACAACAATTCGTCGTCTGTGAATATGAAGATTTGAAATGGGCACATGAAAGTTGAAACATCAATCTTATAGAGTGAAGAACAATCTAGAGAATGTTCTGATGATTAAACTGATTTTTCCTCACAGGATAGAACAGTTGACCAGCATGATTGTTGTTTTAGAGCCTGTTTGGAAATTATTTTGAGAATTGATTTTTTGATTGTTAGGAGAAAGTGGGGTTCACCTGTGAGAGAAGAAGTCAAATATGACGGCTGGAATAGTGAAATAACGGTCAAACAATCAATTTTTTGGGAGGAAAAATCGCTCCCAAACATGCCCTTATTATAAAGCATGAGTCAATTCTAAATAGGGTATTTAGCAAAACTGCAAACTGAAAACAACAAACCAAATGATCGTAAGTTTCTGATTAATTTGAGATATAAAAATCTACAATTACCGTTTCTTCAGTACTGCGCTTAGGGAACTTGAGAACTCCCACTTGACTTGTAGTGTTTGAAACTTGACAACCTTGTGACCCCTCTTGACAAAGATGCACGTCAAGCCATGACTCTTTTACCTTAAAGAAATGGAATGGAATAGTCAGGTTTTGATAGATGGACTAATGAAATGAGTGATCTTTGTTATACTTGGAGATGAGAGGTTCACCTTCTGGGGCAAAAGTGGGTTTTCAAAGAAAGAATATTCCCTAAAATTAATCTTTGGCCCCATTTCCTCCTCCGGAAATTCCTTCAACATTACATTAACCTGAAGTACAAGATGAATAATTGAAATGTATCAGACCGAAATAAAATAAACAAAATAACATAATATATATACAATTCTGTTTACATAGTTTTCATTTTTTTTTTCATTTTTTTTTCCACTACGTGACAAAACTAATAATTGAAAATATGAGAAAAGCAAGACCATCACGGAAATTCCTCTGAACACTACCAATTTTTTCTTTTTAATTCCGGGTGATATCAAATAGGGATTGTAAAAAAAGAGTTAAGAGATGAAGTAAATGGACATTTCTTTCATTTTCGATTCTTTTAGCAAGACGACGGAAGGCCACATGGAAGTTCAGCAAACTGATCAAATACCTCAAACACATGATCCAATGGACATATAAATGGTTGCCTTGTCAAAGTGCCCACCAAAACCCCAGGATGTCCAAACCACAATCTATCCAACCTGCACCATAGTGGAGGCATTACCTAAAATGACAAAAAATGAAAAAGACAGATCAAAACCTGAACCTGAAACAACAATTGTTAACAAACTAGTAAATTCAACAAGTCAATACAATTTTTATGTTAGATCAATCATCAAAGATATGTTATCTTTTTCTATCCAGATGCTTTTACTAAAAACTCCACGAGAAAGAGAGAAATTCTCATAAAAGCAGAACAGTTCTCACCAGTGTACGGTTCAATAATGAAGCAATGGCAAGTGCAGTCCTTATTTGTTTGATCTGAAATCATTTTGGCTGATGATTAGAAAAGATACGACATGGACAGTCCTCATCATGTTATAGAGAATCAATATAAAGAAATCTACAAGCACATACTTGGTAATTAACCAGAGTGAAGTGTGACTCTACGTTATGCTTGCCATCTAATAACAAGCTCTTGGGAATAGATGGTTTAAATATCAAGAATCCTCCTGCATACGATTTTCAGAAGAATTAGAATTGAATGCACCCTTGACAAATAAGAAATGGAGAAGCTTAAGGGCAATACTTCTACACTCAGGTCTGTCAAATTCTGAATTGAGCAATAAATTACAAAATGATTACCTAGAAAAAATCACAATAGGGATCACATTAATAGCGAAATTCACCTTTGACTCTTCCTTTTCGAAGTTCAACTATTCGATGCAAGATACATTAAATTGATATGGATAAATGTACATATCCTAGGACATAAGTTCAATTAACAGAAAATGTCCTCCTGTTGATATTAAATTAATGCTTGGTAAATTAGTAGCAGAAACATAAAATGCCAAAACCAAATATTTAGAGGGAAGAAAAGAGAAAATTAAGAGAGAAAACATTGTGCATGCGTCTGAATTTTGGTTCAAGATTTAGTGAGAAGAGCCCTTTGTTTCGATCAAAAGTTCAGTCCAAGAATTTTGATTAGGTTTGGAGCGTTGTTGGTATATGCACAAACAGATTGGAATCAATCAATGGCCAGTAATGTTATATACATCTTTATTCAAGTTCTTGTGATGTTTCTTCGATTTGGTTACTAAAGAACAAGATTCCTTCACTTTAGTTAAATACTGTTTCTTTCACTTCAAAAATAGTTATAATTGATTTAATAGCATGTTTTCTTCGCTTGTTGAGATATTGGAACCGTCTAATCGCTTTTAGGGGGATTTCATGAAAAAAGTTTTAAATACCATAATTAAGCTTGCTGTTTTTCAATTTCCAGCAATGTCACATTTCTGTTTTGGCAGGATTTCATGACCTTATATGCCAAATATGATTTCACGAATATTCATGGTATTAGTAGAACCAGGGAGCTATGTGTGAAAATAATTTCATCTGACTTTTTAATAATTTTCTGAAGTTGGGCGAGATTGCAACAGCAAAGAATTTACTTAAGAGATTTGCATTATTTAAATCATAAAACCAGATTCTGCCCTTATAATATGTTATCCTATGTGAAATTATTTTTTGAACAATATAAAATACATGAATTAAATATTCATGTGTCAAAGTTTCTAAATTTTCTGAGTAAAGGCGTTGCTGAAAATTCCCAACAAAAACTTCCTTCTCCCTCCAGTGATTGAAGGTCATCCCGACCCTGGATGTGCACTAATTTTGATATGGACTTACCTTAGGGTGTTTTTAAAATTTGGCACTAGTTTCAGATTTCTCAGATATTGTTCAAGGGGCATTAATTTTTGAGTAAAACTTGGCAAATCTATCCAACTGGTAAAGATTAATAAAAATGAGTTTGGCACAAGAATTTTCCACTTTAAAACTTAAAAGTTAATGGCCCTACTTAAGATTAGAAGTTGAGAGTTGGGGCATCACATTACACTTGTGAGTCATACTACGAAATTATAAGAGAGGGTGATTGAGCATATATGCCAAAGAAATCTACTATGAAAGCAATTTACCTGCTTAGAGATTGATGCAAAAGGATAAAGAGTAAAAAAAAAAAAAAAAAAAAAAAAAAAAAAAAAAAAGTTAGCATATAGTTTTATAGATTTAGGAAATGCATGATACGGTGTCTAAGGAGGTAATACAGAGAAAATGTACTTTTTATAGTTTACAAAAGATATTTATTATGTAGCAATAATGAGAGCTGGAAAACTTCCTATCAGCATAAGCTTTCATCAAGGTTCCGGCTTATGTTATCTGTTTATGACAAGTTTTAGTTAATGAGACTAAAAGGGGGTTAACTTGTAAATTAGAACTTTGTAGGAGTATTACAGAATCTAAAGGTTTTAGGTTAAGAACAAGAAACAATACAGTGTCCTTTTTACTAATGATAAGAATAACGATACTAGCTGTATCACTACTTAGGATCACATTGTCCCAAAAGTGGTTGTTTCAGGTACTTATGTAAAATCATTAGTAAAGGAGGACATCAAGAGGACAACCGTGTTGATAAAATGGAGAAGCACTACAAAGATTCTAATTGATAGGAAAATACCTATAAGGTTAAAAGGGAAGTTACACGAAATGGTTATTAGACATACTTCCATTAGATTAACGTAGCAGAAATAAGGATGTTAAGATTGACAATGCTAGAATATTTGAGATACAAGATTATGATAAATGAACAGTTGGCGGTGGAACCAATTGAGAATATATTAAAAGAACAACAGCTTAAGCGGTTGGAGCATGTCTTGCATTGACCTAATCAGACTCCTTTCCAAAAGAGTGAATTAATCCCATTAGAACAATTTAGAAGAGGTAAACGTACACTAAAATTAACACAATCAATTGTGGTTACCAAGGATATGATTGCACTGAAACTTCCAATAGATGCAGTAATGGATGGAACAGTATAAAAAATGATTCATCTAGCCTACTCCAAATTTATCAGAAATACAACCAAAAGCTTGTTTGAGAAGCATTTCTGAATGGTATAAATTATAAATAGATAGAAATGAGTGGTTGATAATGTATAGTACTTGTGAGTTTCCTGAAATCTGGATAAAAATTAGTTTGCTGGATTAAAAATAATTTATAAACATTAGCGAAACATGGGCTTAGCTTACTGTTATTGTGGAGAAAATGAGAAAGTTAGGGATAAGGAAACTAAACTTAAAAGACTAAAGTAAAATAAGGCTTGGTACATCTTTGGATTCTAAACCATTAGAGAAGGGACTTTTTTTCATATGCAAAACACTAGCATTACCGTTAAGTTTTCAGGCGCCATCAGGTAAGGCTGATGGGGTTTGGATTCCCAGACCATATATATAAAAACACAAAACACAAGAACAAGAGAAAGGAAGGCGTAAACTTGACCTCCCAGAAGCAAAAAGATGCAACATATGAAGAGATGCAAATAAGAGGGGAAGTACTACTTCAAATACAAAATAAGCACAGAAAATCAAGCTAACATTCTCTAATGTGAGGAAGTCCATATCTATCTATCAATCTGTACAAGAGCTTGAAGACGTCGTGGGAGGTCAAGGGGACCATACTCCTGACAATGGCGTTGATCCTACCCCTCAGATGCAAGTGAATCGACTACCTGGTTGGGTTGGTTCCCATTTCGATACATGAGAAAGGACTTCTGTGAAAACAGGTTGAATTTCCTAAAATTTTGCGAGAAAGACTAGCAACCTATCAAGTGTGGTTCTATTGCAATTGACAAGAATTTTCCTAACGGCTAAGTAAATTCATTTATATTATAAAGATGAACTATTAGGAGACAGTTGGCCATTTATACTCATTGGACAAATACCTAGCAAACTTGAATTTGGGAGGCTCGTATCAAGTAAGACAAGAAGAGATTTCCTGATGGTTATCTGAAATGATGTGATCTTGCAAAAATATTAGAGACTTGGATTTCCTCATGTTTAAACTTTTGTGGTATATCTTCTCCGAAACAATGTGATTTTGCAAGAATATAAACAGCAGAATACTGCCTGATTTAGAGTCTAGCCAGTTTTTTATTTTGAATCTTTTTTATTTTATTCAATGTGGCAAGCGGACTTTTATTTAACTAAGCAAGTGAACAACTTGTTCTCATCACAACCAAGCCATCTCATGGCAGTCTGTTGACAGATGACACCAACTTCAAGTTGAGATAAGCATCATGTGAATTATGACATGAACCACAATGTTCCAGAGAAATTTGACATCGCTTTCTGGATAAAATAAGTAAATTGTGAAAAAGAATCACTGGGGAAGGATTGATGGACATCTTTCTTCGAGACAACGAGATTGTTGTACAAGGCTGTAAAGTCGGAAAATTGATATAAACCTGGAGAATCATAGTATTCTGGTGGATCGTAGAAAACCTTAGCTTCACGCAGCCGATGGCGCTTCCCCTCAGTACCAGCATATTGAAAAGTGGTATGTACAGCATAGGGCTCCAATTTGAGTTGTTCATATATAGCCTGACAATTAGCACAAGGTTGAGGAAATCTCTTGAGTGATGTAGCCTTTCGGATATTCAAGATTTAGACTATAGACAGGAATAATATTATAGAGAATTTTTTGTAATCTTCTATTCTTTTCTTTTCTTATTTACTTTGCAGTCAAGTGTACATCAGAAATTGAGGTCATACAGAAATCACAAACAAAAACCTGGATGAAGTACGTATGTCCACTGCAAAAGATGCTCGCTGGGAGAAGTCCCAGTTTGAGGTTTCCATCATAAGCATAAACAAGTCCACTATCTTCATCAACGGATGGCCCCAGCTGCCTGCGAATGATCTCATTGAAACCATTTTGATCCCATATCGTTTCATCTGCTAGAAGCATTTCTTTCCATTCTTTGGCCAACTTTTTTGAAGAATCTGTTGGCCTCCAATGAAAAATTCCAATGTTGTAGGCAGCACCAGCTGTGCACAAAATGGAAAAACGAATATAAATTGGCTGCGGCAGATAAAATTAATACCTAATTTAAAAAAAAAAAAAAAAAAATTAACAAAGGCCCCATTGTTTGAAAATAATGTCCATTTTCCATGAGCATAAGCTTTTAACTTTTGTTGAGATAATTAAAAAAGAACCATGTAGCATCAACTTATCGACTTTATCTACTTCCAACTGTATGTTTGGTAAAGCTTCTTACAGATTATAAGCTGCGGGTCCTACAAAGTGTGTGGATAAAAGTGCGGATTCTACAAAATGTGTAGACAAAAATGATGTTTGATCAACTTATAAGCTTGAAAAAAGCTTTACCAAACATATCCAAATTATACAAAAGATTCATAACTTATTTTAACCTTGTGTCTCTCAAAATAATATACCTTCTACGGTCACCTAAATCATCATGCCAGATCAAGTCGCCAAATCAATTCATCATTTTAAAACACAAACTATAACAAGAAAAATTACAAACTTAACCTTATTCCCATTAAATTTGAGGTTGACTACACAGATCTCTTTTCACTACTGAGTTTGGACCATTACTACACCTACTGGAAGATCCAAGGAATCATATTCTTCATAACCACAGCAGTATGGAATGAGTATAAAAATTAACCCGTAAACACATTGCAAATGCATCACCATCGAAAAGGTAAAAAAGAAAGAAAAAAGAGTACAGATGGAGTTCTATGCATCTGTCCTCTTTGCCATGTAGAGGAGAAAAAAAGAGGTGCAACCCTTTCTTTGAAGGCTGCCTGATAAAACACGACAAGGATTGAACAATCTGCAAGGTCATTGTGCTTGACAACCTATAAATAAAACAGAGATGAGCAAGAGAAGCTTTACTTTGTTGCCAAACGTCCAATCTGTCATCGAAAACTGTAGGTGCGACTTGATCACTAGAAGTTAACACATCTGCTTCAGGGAAACGTGCAAGATATGGAAGAGGATCCTGTTCAAGGGAAATTGATGTCAGTGAAAAGAATGCAGCAACAAGAAACTGGATTGGGACTCTGGAGGAAGGAGTCTGTTGAAAGCGTACTATGTTTATTAGGGATAAAAAGCTCAAAAGCAATGGAAGCGTGCATTGAGAATTAGAAAGATGGCAGTAGCAAGTATTTGAAAAAGCTAGTAGCCCCTTTTTTTTTTTTTTTTCTACCAGAAGATCATCTAGAAAAGCTTTAAAAGGATGAAGATTAGAGAACAAATTGAGTATACTAATAACTGGAATTTCAAAACTCATATGTGTTATTGTGTAAACACACACACAAAATATTCACATATACTCACCAAGATGAACTAGCTTGCTACCCACTTCTTTTCTCACCGGCCAAATGAAGAAAAATTAAGTCTAATAAAAAGAACTACTCTCTTGTTCTTCCTTCAGCCCAGTTTTCAAATAATCAAATAAGAAAGACAGAGATAGAAATCAATTCTTCATTTAAGATGAAAGGATGGAGAATTAATTCCATAACAACTGATAACGAACATGGAACATAATTGTGAAAGTTAATGGACATCTTCATATTATGGAACAATATTGTGGATGTTAGGGGAGAAAGTTGAAAAATTGTAGGGAGATCATAAGATAGTGGAGTATTATTTCTCCACAAACTGTAAGGGTGTAAACTACCTATAAATTACTTCAATCCCTACACATTAACATACTTTCTATGCACGTATGCACAAAACATCATGTTTTATGTACATATTTTGATATATTGTGCGGTCAAAGAAAGGTACAAGTAGCGTATGCCATTGAGCTTGGATCATTACTGCAGATTGGTTAAATATTTATGATGGGCTGTTATATCTTGGAGGGTGAATATCTTGAGGTTTTTTGCACTGGTTCCTTCAAACATTAAATGACATAGGGTGTGCATCTCCTCCTCAAAGAGAGCGAGAGTGCAAGATACACGTGCTTCATAGTAACTATTTACCTTTACACATGTTTGTGTCCGAACTTCGCTTATTATTTGATTATCTAACTGTTGTATCTCAACTCAAAATGTTTTTGAAGAGGAATCAACAAGATCTTTATATGCAATCTGTGTGGATTCTATCCATAGGATTGCAGTTCATTGGAAGCAGATTTTCATAGGTAACTTAATACTTCATTTTATAGAAAAAATAGCTTGCCAGCATTAGAAGAACGTTTGACATTAAAAAGATGAATTTAGGCGCATTGGTAAATCAGCACAAGGATGGCAGCATCCGCAAAAGAGCTTATAGAAGAAAACAAGCTTTACAGATAGATTACCTTTAGCCAGACCATATCAGTGTCGCACATCAGTAATTCAAAGCCGAAAGGTAAGATAGAATCTATCAAAATAACCTTTTCTCTCCCCATTTTGTGAAATGTTGGAGAGCCCCAACCAACATCTATTGTGCTCATATGACTACCCATATCAAAAACTGGAATGCCTTTCCAATAAAGAGCCTCTAACAGTTTTGTGTCCATGGCACCTAGGAATAAATATGGTGTTTTTGTTAGCCTAGGAACATGACCAACCACAGCGAAACGTTCTTCCATGCAATGAGAATACTGAGAAAATTACCAATGAGAAGGTTATCAACACCCAAATCTGTCAAGTGTTTAACCCAAGTCAGGATGAAATCCATGAAAGCAAAGTTACCAAAGGTCACTACTACAACATTATTCTTCACTCTTTGCTGAACTAGTTCCTTTGTCAGTTTAAAGCTCTTCAGGTGTGGAATTTTAGAACCAGGAGGGGGCACCTCCCAAATAGGTTTCAGCAATTTGCTTTGAGGCTGGGAGGTTGGTTCTGGCACTGCATCTGCTTCTTTCATATGAGAGTCATTAGATGGTCGATCTAAGGGCAGGCGACCTGCATCTGGAATAAGAAATGCCAGGGTTAACCAAAAAACAAATAAGACATGTCCAGTGAATGCAGAGATTGATCATGTAAGAGATGTATTTATAGTGCCAGATCAAGGTGAACATTTTGAAAATCCAACAGCCCCACATCAGTGGCGCTTCCATGATTTCTCTACTTATCCCTGTGATGACAAGAAAACTGTTCTTCAATTTATTCTTCTAACAAAAAGCAGGTTGAAGTGAAGGAAATTACATAACTAATGTAACAAAGCAACTTCGAGAAAACCAATGGAGAGCTATTTAAAGATTACAACATGTTTCATAGCTCATTCCCAAGCAAGACCACGATGCTCAAGGCTAAGCGTGAAAAATGGAAATTTTCATGATACAGAAATAATCAGTATTTCGTAAACGATTCAGAAGGCAAACAGAAAATTTTGACTAATAAACACGTTAGATCTATGGAAAGAGAATTAGATATGTTATAAAGAGACTTAATTATTTGGAAATATTATAAAGTTGACCCTTGCTAAATTCCTTTTTTGAAGAAAATAGAAGGGTCATAAATCTATCTCAAAAATACATCAGAATCAACGTTACAGCTATTTTAGAGGTTTTGTCCCATGCAATCTGATTTAACTAATATGTTTGTCAAAGTAAAGATAGATATCGAACATATGATCATTTAGAGTTACTATAGCGCCTAAATTAAATTTAAGCTTACAATATATTCATCGACTCAGAGAGAAAAAATCTAGCTAGGTATGAATGATTAAGAAATTTTAAACCATTGTTTAAGCTCAAAATAATTACAGTTGCTCCAATCACACAGGAATTAAACATGAGAAAAATAATTTTTTCACCATCTTTCCTGAACTCTCTCACTGAATTTCTTTAAAAGGAAATTAATAAATAGCAGACAAATAATACAGAAAATTCAAAACTCTTCCATTCATCACTGAAGCATTCATTCCCCAAGCTCACAAAAGTCATTTGACCTATGGCCATAAGATAGTGTGATCCCCAGTTCAAACTTTTTTGGATCCCATTCAC
>NW_019249493.1:57446-84007 GCF_002742605.1 Olea europaea var. sylvestris
CTCTTTCCAAAAAATGGCCAAAATCCCTCATACGTCACGACGAATTGGTGAGTTTATTCCAAAAGGGTCGTTACATTTCCAAAAAGTACTTATGGGCCCAAAACGGATACCGTGTGCAAAAGTTACGCTCAATTCTTCGTACGCCGACTACCCAAGCCTTCCAAACATAAAACTGCTCACTCTTTCCAAAAAATGGCCAAAATCCCTCATACGTCACGACGAAGTAGTGAGTTCAATCCAAAAGGGTCGCTACATTTCCAAAAAGTACTTATGGGCCCAAAACGGACACCGTGTCCAAAAGCAATGCTCAATTCTTCATACGCCGACTATCCAAGCCTTCAAAAATAAAACTGCTCACTCTTTCCAAAAAATGACCAAAATCCCTTATACGTCACGACGAAGTAGTGAGTTCAATCCAAAACGGTCGCTACATTTCCAAAAAGTAATTATGGGCCCAATACGGACACCGTGTGCAAAAGTTACGCTCAATTCTTTGTACGCTGACTATCCAAGCTTCCAAACATAAAACTGCTCACTCTTTCCAAAAAAATGGTCAAAATCCCTCATACATCACGATGAAGTAGTGAGTTCGATCCAAAAGGGTCGCTTCATTTCCAAAAAGTACTTATGGGCCTAAAACGGACACCGTGTGCAAAAGGTACCCTTAGTTCTTCGTACGCCGACTATCCAAGCCTTCCAAGTATAAAAGTGCTAATTCTTTCAAAAAATGGTCGAAATCTATCATACGTCTCGATGAAATGGTGAGTTCAATCCGAAAGGGTCGCTACATTTCCAAAAAGTACTTATGGGCCCAAAACGGACACCGTGTGCAAAAGTTACGCTCGATTCTTCGTACGCCGACTATCCAAGCCTTCCAAGAATAAAAGTCCTAATTCTTTCAAAAAATGGTAGAAATTCGTCATACGTCACGACGAAATGGTGAGTTCAATCCGAAAGGGTCGCTACATTTCCAAAAAGTACTTATGGGCCCAAAACGGACACCGTGTGTAAAAGTTACGCTCAATTCTTCGTACGCCGCCTATCCAAGCCTTCCAAACATAAAACTGCTCACTCTTTCCAAAAAATGGCCAAAATCCCTCATACGTCACGACGAAGTAGTGACTTCAATCCAAAACGGTCGCTACATTTCCAAAAAGTACTTATGGGCCCAAAACGGACACCGTGTGTAAAAGTTACGCTCAATTCTTCGTACGCCGCCTATCCAAGCCTTCCAAACATAAAACTGCTCACTCTTTCCAAAAAATGGCCAAAATCCCTCATACGTCACGACGAAGTAGTGACTTCAATCCAAAACGGTCGCTACATTTCCAAAAAGTACTTATGGGCCTAAAACGGACACCGTGTGCAAAAGGTACCCTCAGTTCTTCGTACGCCGACTATCCAAGCCTTCCAAGAATAAAAGTCCTAATTCTTTCAAAAAATGGTAGAAATTCGTCATACGTCACGACGAAATGGTGAGTTCAATCCGAAAGGGTCGCTACATTTCCAAAAAGTACTTTATGGTCCCAAAACGGACACCGTGTGCCAAAGTTACGCTCAATTCTTCGTACGCCGACTATCCAAGCCTTCCAAATATAAAACTGCTCACTCTTTCCAAAAAATGGCCAAAATCCCTCATACGTTACGATGAAGTGGTGAGTTCATTCCAAAAGGGTCGCTACATTTCCAAAAAGTAGTTATGGGCACAAAACGGACACCGTGTGCAAAAGTTACGCTCAATTCTTCATACGCCGACTATCCAAGCCTTCCAAACATAAAATTGCTCATTCTTTCCAAAAAATGGCCAAAATCCCTCATACATCACGACGAAGTAGTGAGTTCAATCCAAAACGGTCGCTACATTTCCAAAAAGTACTTATGGGCCCAAAACGAACACCGTGTGCAAAAGTTCTGCTCAATTCTTCCTACGCCGACTATCCAAGCCTTCCAAACTTGAAACTGCTCACTCTTTCCAAAAATTGGCCAAAATCCCTCGTACGTCACGACGAAGTAGTGACTTCAATCCAAAACGGTCGCTANCTTGAACGGATTGCCCCAACCCATAAATTTCTCTTTTTATTACTATCTATTACGCCAATTTTCTCCAAACCCGCGAAGACATAAACTCGGAAAATTTCACTGTAAATCTTCTCGGATTACTCCAACACATCATTCTCTTTCTTTATCACAATCTTTTATGCCAATTCTTTCCCAAATCCACAAACAAAAACAAAAGGTTGGAGTCCTAAAAAATAAAATTTTCAAAGTTTCATCGTAAATTTCATCTTTTGACAATGATGGTTTTTGATATGGAAAGAAATGGAAAATGGTTTTTCTTGGTCAATATATTGGTTATTATTGGCAATCACTACATGGTTTCAGATTTTCAATATTCGATTAGGATTATGATCTTATGATTAATATAAAAAGTAATATTATTCAGTCAGTCCCGTGCTAAACAGTGGTCTAGTGGCAATCAAATAGCATTAAACAATATATTTATTTACGTAAGTTATTTAATTAAAGATTAACGTTATTCAATTTCACCAATATTTGGCTGGGAAATAGGTGTCTCCATAGTGTGCAGTAGCTATTTATCAGACACTAGATAATTTAGTGAATTGTCTCTGATATTTACTACAAGTTACTACTTGCTCAACAATTTTTAAAAAGTTATTCGTTGCTTACTCAACTTTATTATAAATTACTATTTACTTATGGAAATTTAAAAGATTAGTTATTGATCACCTAAATTTGAATAAAGTTACTCATTGTTCACTAAACTTTGCAAAATAGATAACACTTATGGAAAATGATATGGATGATTAATGAGTAATTTTGTTTGAGTTTCGGTGAGCAATGTATAACATTTTAAATTTTGGTGAGCAAGTGATAATCTATAACAAATTTCAGTGAGCAAAAAGTAATATTTTAATTTTCGATGAGCAAGTAATAATTTATAGTAATGTTCAGTGACCATTGAATAAGAGGGTGTTTGATAGACATTTTTATGTAAAAGTGTATTTTAGAATAGTAAATTGATGTGAAATATGTGGTTGAAAAATAAAGAAAATTTTTTGATTTACGTGTAATATTATTTTAATAAGGAATGTGTGGTTGAAAAGAAGATAGAGAAAATGCATTTTGAAAAAAATGATTACCAAATGGAGCCTAAATCAACTCTCTTAGAGACCAAATAAAAACCTGTAACTCTTCTTTAAAATATTATTAGCCTATCATTTAATATCAGTTAGGCTGAAGTTACAATTTCAATGAGAGTAAATAACATTAATCTAATTTTTTCTTGCACCATATTTAAATGCACTTAAAGTTTTTAATCTTTGCTCACTATAATATTTATTTTTCTAACAAATTTTCATATCATTTTTATCCTCGAACATTTCATTGGTTAACATATTTTGTATTTGATAACAATTTTATATTCAAAGTCCATTGAAATTGTGTAAAACAACTTATTTTTCAATCATATTAAAAAAAAAAAGTGCAAAACTTTTTTCCATTTCATTTTAAAACATGAAAACAAAATATTTTGATGTAAATCATCATCAAAGACGAAACATACTAATTAATGAAATTTTGAAAATAGGAATTCGACAAAAAATGTTAAGGATATTGCTACAATGAGCAAATATTGAGAAGCTTAACTGCAATTAAAATGTGGTGTAACAAATAAAAATTGTGGTACCAATATAAAATCCATAATTTTATTATGTAAAATGTATTTTAAAGATCAAACCCTCTGAAAATTCACGGAGAACACTCTAGTCACGCTTGAAAAATCACCTAATGCATTGCAACGTCAAATTCAAATTTTAAGCTTACCAAGTTTACGTTCCAATTAACAATTATTTGACCTTACTGTGAAATTACTAATATAAGCAATAAGTCACTTATTATTAGTCGTCTAGATGGTTAAACAATCAAGTCCAATTAATTCCTAAGGTTGAACTGCTGATTTGTAATGCGTAAAGTAAATAAAATAATAAAAACACAACTGATGACGGAGAAACTCCAACCTGGGTAAAACTCCGGAACCAAGCTAGTGACTTCCACTATTCCAATTCAGCAAGTACAAGTTTCCAAACTCCGTACCCAATTAGACCCGCTGTCTCAGTCTCATGTAGATGCTACTAGTCTCCTGCTAGATTTCCCGATCTACCTCCTGCAGCCCAATCTGCTGTCCACTACTGCCTTTTGGTTCTCAACTAATTGTATCACTAAGTAGAATTTCAAGAACCATCTGTTCTTGTCCAATTCATTGCGCTTGTCGTCCACCTCTCTCAATCCCTAATGAGAGAGTTCATTCCTTACAAGATTAAAGAAGCATCGGTGTTTTGTCTTCAAGACCTTTGATGTTTTCTGCCGAAACAATGGTTGCCAAATCACAAGAGTGATATAGAAGGAACCACCAATTAATTTCTTCTTGGATCACTTCAATAATAAATGGATGTTATGAAGATGAAAGCTCAATGTTGCAACCACGGCCGCTGACTTTATTGATTGAAGAGTTCAATTCTAACTTCCTTAAATTCAGCCGCAAATCTGCCCAACTTGTTTGAGAACAAGATTCAACTCCCAGCCTTTTTAATTCTCTAGATCACAAGATGCTAGCACCAAAGTATGTATATAAACAATATAATTCAGCCCCCAGCCGGCACTCCACTTGTCCCTCAATTCTCTCAAAACTGTCACCAATAATGTGTGTGTGTGTATTTATAAATTCAACAGCTTATCAGCCCTTCAATTCTCTAATTTAAGCCACCAATATGTGTATATATATCTTACGATTCAGCAAACGCAGCCTCCAAAATCATCTATTTATATTTGAATGTTTTGCTCTAATTTCGTCTTCTTTCGGCCCCAAAAGATAGCCTCCGTTTTGGTGTGAATATATATGTTTAAATTCAGCAGCTTGCCTCAATTCTTGACCATTCAAAGTAGCTCCAAGTGCTATCAATTGTATTTATAAATTATTCCCAAAGCTTCCTCAAATTTCGTGTATACATGTGATGCAATTTCAGCAGCCGACCAGCCTTTTAATTTCTCCAGTAGTTGAAATATGCTGTTGTATATATCTATATTTATTAATCTTCAGCAGCAAGCAACCTCTTCTCTTCTCTTTTCCCAGCTATAGATGTATATAGGTATATTTTGGTTGCATTATTTTTTCAATTCACCTGCATGTCTATATAAATAGACTTTGACTTATGGGCCATAATTTTCCAAGCTCAAACCCTAGCCCAACTCAAGTATAAATAATGCACTTCACTCCTTGACTTTTAGACATGTTTAATTAAGTCCTTTTTTGTTCATAGAATGCCAGTTACAATTAAAAACCTATCTCCTCCTTTGACATTCTGTGACAAAACTATACAAATTCAAGTCAAGGGATTACAATCAATTAAAACAACCTAAACTACCCAAAATTCGAGTCACTGAGCCTTGCATTCCTTGTTGTACCTGTTTTGTGAAATCTAAAAACTCACAAACCCAATGTAAAAGCACGTGTTATAGGAAGTATAAAAATTAAAGCACTTAATCACAATTCAACATGGTAGTTTGAAACGTGACATTGATGTTAATCAAAACACCAACCGAAACACTAATATCACTAAACATCAAAACTTAAACAACAATGGATATGATATGGAATGCAATGCAACGCTCCCTTTACTGCGAACTCTATTAAATGTTATGCAGTAAATCAATGTATCTATGTCTCCCCCTTAGTTACATTTTTCTCTCCCTCTTTTTGTCACAAATGTTGAAGGGTATCGTCTCAAGTACATACTAAGCAATATCACATAATAACTTAAAAATGCAGTTGATGGGATGCAAAGATAAAATCAATAAGTCATAGACCTTCCACATACTCAGTTCATATCAGAATGGAGTAAAAAATACAAGTGACTCATGTGTGAAAGTGTCACTATTCCAATTCTTGTGGGACTCCAAACCTTAATTTTGTGAGAAGGGACATGCCAATCGCTGCCAAGAAGTATATTCTTCTACTAATGAAAGTCAAACCATGTAATGTGCAATAGGACCTATACTTATCATTTTTACTTATCTTCCTTTTACTATGAGCTGTTATATTTTTCAGATTTTCATATTATTCCAGCTCTTCATATTTTTCACATTTTTCTAGTTCATTAATTTTTCTTCTTAAGTGCAGGTTCTTTTCCATTAGGCGACTAAGATGACTCTTGTAACAAACTTTAGACTGGTAAACCCAAATCAGTTGACCATAGACACCAGGTTTTAAGAGACCTCGCAGGCTTAATTGCTAGAGTCAAATAGGCCCCGAAGAAGAATATTAAGATATGAGCTTTTATATAATGAGGGAATTATTTTCAGGTTTAGGTCTACTAAACATTGGTCAATTCATGTTCAAAATCACCCTATTAACATGTGACAGCTATCGCAAATCTCACACACACGTTAGAGTCCCACTAATAAATTCATAGCGAGTGCAGTGCAGATAGTACATGAAAATACCTATACGAAGTACTCCATGATGACCTAAACAAGTAATGGAACAAGTAATGGAAATAATGCTACAACTTATCCATTTTAGCTCATACACGGTCAAACATACAAGTTTTAGAATTATATATCATGCTGTAGAAATTTTCATTTTTTTTAATTTTTGTTTTAATTTTTTATTTTATTTTAACATGAATGCGTCACACAGTTGTGTCACCTCAATTTTTTTTATATGATGAGATGAAAAACATATGAAGAAGATAAATGCAAACAAAATGAACATGCAATGAAATGAATACAAAAATGGACACTGAGGTGAACTATACATGAATGTTCATATAAAACTGGTCAATGAGGTACACAAACACCAACAGCCTTCCTAAGTGACTCGAACCTTAGACCATCTAAATGTTTAGCGAACTGATCTACAAGCTGATTTTCTGTAGCAATGTGATCAAGGGATACCACATTGGACTCAACAAGTTCATGAATGAAGTGATGACGAATATCAATATGTTTAGTCCTAGAATATTGAACAGGATTTTTGGAGATGTTGATAGCACTGGTGTTATCACAAAACACGGTCATAGTGCCCCGATTTATCCCATAATCCTTCAACATTTACTTCATCCAAAGCAATTGAGTGTAGCAGCTATCGGCTGCAATGTATTCTACCTCGATTGTAGACAGAGAAACTGAGTTTTGTTTCTTACTCATCCATGACACAAGATTAGAACCAACATAGAAGCATCCACCCGAGGTACTCTTCTTATCATCGGCATTTCCAGCCCAATCAGCATCAGAATAGACGGCGAGTTCAAGATTTGACTCTCTGGAATATAAGATCCCATGATTTACAGCCTCATTCACATACCTAATCATATGTCTCACTGCACTCAAATGGGATTCCTTAGGATCTACCTAAAATCTCGCACACACTCCAACACTGAAAGCTATGTCAGGTCTACTGGCTGTAAGGTAGAGTAAGCTACCTATCATACTCCTATACAATGTCTGATCAATACTTTTGCCTATAGGATCTTGAACTAACTTAGCACTCGTGCTCATAGGTGTCCTTGTGGGTTTTTTACTGTCCAGTCCAAATCGCTTAACTAGGTCTTTGGCATACTTTAACTGAGAGATAAACAACCCATAGTCAATTTGCTTTACTTGAAGGCTAAGGAAGTAAATTAGCTCTCCAACCATGCTCATTTCAAATTCTCGTTTCATACATTCGGCAAATTCATGAGCGAGTCAATGGGAGAGCCAAACACAATATCATCAACATAGATCTATGCTATAGTTATGGTTTCTTCAATATGTCTAATGAATAGAGTTCTGTCTGCACCACCTCGTGAAAAATCATGTTCAACGAGATATGCAGTGAGTCTATCATATCAAGCTCTAGGAGCTTGTTTCAGACCATACAAGACTTTATTCAATTTGTAGGCATAATGGGAAAACATAGCATCATTGAATCCTTTGGGATGTTCAACATATGTCTCTTCTTGAAGTATTCCATTCGAGAAGGCACTCTTAACATCCATTTAATACAGTTTGAACTATAAAGTATAAGTAACCGTAAGAAAGATGCGAATGGACTCAAGATGTGCAACAGGGGCAAATGTTTCATCAAAATCTACCCCCTCAATCTAAGTGTACCCCTGAGCAACTAGCCTAGCCTTATTTCTCGTTATGGTACCCTGGTCATCGGTTTTGTTCTTGAAAATCCACTTAGTACCTATCACATTGCAATCAACAGGCCTAGGCACTAGGTACCAAACATTGTTTCGAACAAATTGATTAAACTCTTCATGCATTACATTTACCCAACATTCATCTCTAAGAGCTTCATCAACTTTCTTAGGCTCAATCTGAGATACATAGCTTGTATAGGTTAGGTTATTCAGAACTCTCTTTCTTGACCTCTTACTTTCATCTAGATCTCCAATGATGTTGACCTTTGGATGGTTAAATTTGACCCTGGATGATGGTTCTCTAGGAACCTTAGTTTGTTCACTAGGTGAAGGATTCTTAATAGAAATGTCTATACTTTTGGGGGACGGCGGAGATTTTAGAATTGATTGTTCTTTATCCTCAATTGTGGGTTTTTGATCATCACTTAGATCATTTAAATTTACCACATTTTCAACACGCTTATCCTCAGAGAAAGCATCATCAACAACAACATTTATAAACTTCATGACGCTCTGAGTACGCAAGTTGTATACTCGATAGGCTCTACTGTTCCTAGAATATCCTAGAAAAACCCCTTAATCACTTTTGGAATCAAACTTTCCTAAGTTTTCTCTATGCCTCTCAGAATGTAGCACTTGCTGCCAAACACACGAAAATATTTAACAGTAGGCTTTTTGCCCCTCCAGATCTCATAAGAAGTCTTATCAGTTTTTGGTCTCAGGGATACTCTATTCACTATGTGGCAAGCAGTGTTAATAGCTTCACCCCAGAAATGGATTGCTAGATCCTTGCCGTGAAGCATGACTCTAGCCGTTTTCTGAAGCACTCTATTTTTCCTCTCAACAACCCCATTTTGTTGTGGAGTGATTGTGAGGAGAACTCATGCTGAATCCTCTCCTCCAAACAGAAGTTTTCAGGATTAGAATTTTCAAACTCTTTTCCATGATCACTTCGAACTCTAGAAACAGAAAGATTTTGTTCAATTCTGAATCTTTTACATAAGGATTTAACTAGATCAGAAATCTCAAATTTTTTCTCTTAGTAGCTCAATCCAGGTGAATCTAGAGAAGTCGTCTACCACAACAAGAATATAACGTTTATCTTCTAGACTCTCAATCCTAGAAGGTTCCATTAAATCCATATGGAGAAGTTCTAAGGGTCTGTTTGTCAAGATTTTAGATGTTTGTTTATGGTTTATTCTAAGTTGTTTTCCTTGTTGACACAACTTGTACACAACACTTTCATTTTGTTCAATTTTAGGTAAACCATCAACAATTTTCTTTTTGACCAATTTTGACAGGCTTTTATAGTTAATATGGCCGAGTCTTTGATGCCAAAGTTCCATCATATCAATTTTAGCACTGCTGCACACATAGTTAGAGTTAGGGAGAACTCCATAACATTTATCAAACGTTCTAACACCTTCAAGGACAACACCACCTGAAGAGTCATAAACAGGTACATCTCTTTTGAACAAAACTCACTTCATACAGCATCAAAAATTTGACTAATGCTCAACAGATTGGACTTAAGACCCTCTACATAAAGCACATTAGATATAGTTGGAAATCTAAATATGTTGATGGTGCCTTTACCACGGAAAGGTGCCGTAGCCCCGTCTCCAAAGGTAACTACACCACCGTTGCACTCATCAAAGGTAGAGAATAAGGCCTTATTACCACACATGTATCTAGAACAAGCACTATCAAGATACCACATACATGTATTTTGAGCCTTATATGAAACATGAGCTACAAAACAATTTGAATTCTCACCATACCTACCCACATCAAATTTCTTGACCTAAACTTTTCTAGAGGTTGAGGTGATCCTAGTCAATTTTGTCACCATCTCAGTTAAATGACTAACCTGATTTGAAAGGAAGTTTACTTGACTAAGGATATCCTGACTTCCATTCCTATTTGCTAGCTTATGACATCTAGGTCTCGTGTGTCCTAAAGCACCACAGTGATGACAAGTGGGTATGAACCTAGGCTCAAATGCACGTGATTGTTGGTGCTGAAATTTTGGTGTGGAAATCTTACGAGCTCTAGTGGCATTCAGTTAAGTGACACTCTTAGTTTTGGATTCACGATTGATTGAAATACTAGAATTGTTGGAAGCAGGCACGAATGTCGTCTTGGATGAACTAGTCACGTTCTTATCACTCTTTACAAATCCTAGACCTTGCCTATTCCCAGCTGGTTTGTTCATTTCTAACAGGTCTTCTAGTTTCTTAGTCCCACTCATGAACGACTGTATCTTAACTCACAAGTTAGTATCTTAACCTTGTCCTCTAGTTTCTCATTGACACGCTTCAACTCACTAAGTTTTTTAGATGAGACCTGAAGATCACTAGTGAGTCTCTCTTTCTCTCTCTCAAACTCGTCTACCTTCTTAAATAGGGCCTTATTTACCTTTTTGATCTTGAGGCTCTCCTTAAACAGAACTTGATAAGCCTCATGTATATCCGTCTCATCTTCAGTATCATCACTAGACTTCTCACTCTCTACATCCTCCTCAACCTTCTCAGTGTCCTTATCTGACTCACTCTTAACTGTAGACACAAAAGCCATATAACCCTTTTCATCTTCACCGTTGGAGGAATCATTTTGATCACTTACGCTTGAATCATCATCAGTCAATGACACAGCTAATGCCTTACTTGTTCCCTTTTTCAGATTTTTCTTAAAACTAGGACATTCATTCCTAGAGTGCCCAAATCCCTGACACTCATGGCACCTAACAACTTGAGATTTCTTACTAGAATTCCTAGCAGTTGGTTGATCACTCTTCTCTTTTTGGAACTTACTAGGGGCTCTTTTCTTTTTGTCTTGGGGCCATCTCTTGTCCTTTAAAACTTTTTGGAATTTCTTTACAAAATATGCTATTTCTTCATCTCTAAGGGTTTCTATGTCAGATGACTCAAACTCTTCTTCTCTAACCGTGTTCAGCGCTATGGACTTGTTTTTCTTAGGTTGTGAGAATGTGAGTTCATAGGTTTGAAGGGATCCTACGAGTTCTTCTATCTTAACCGTGTCCAGATCCTTACTCTCTTCAATAGCTGTAACCTTAGGTCTAAATCTCTCGGGCAAAGACCTAAGAAACTTTCTCACAATTTTTGACTCGGGAATCTTTTTACCTAGGTTGAAACTAGAGTTTACAATGTTATTCAATTTTGCATAAAACTCATCAAACGATTCATCATCCTTCATCCTGATTTTTTCAAACCTAGAGGTTAGCATTTGCAATTTTGAATTTTTTACGGTTTTAGTTCTCTTATGTGTAGTCTCTAGAATGTCCCATACCTCTTTAGCAGTTTCACACATTGACACTCTTCTAAATTCTTCAGGGGACACGTCCATAAACAAGGCATGAAGTCCTTTGCTATTCCAATTGCAATTAGCTACTTCTTCCTTAGTCCAAAGTGAAATATCAGTTAGATTGACAACACCTGACACAGTTGTAGAAGGAGGTTTCCAACCATTTTGTACACTCGCCCAAACACGTTAATCTAAGGACTTAAGAAAAGCACGCATCCCAACCTTCCAGTAGGAATAGTTGCTTCCATCAAAATACGGAGGCACAGACAGTGATTAACTCATCTAGACAAAATAGGTCAGGACTTGAGTTTTGGCTCTGATACCACTTGAAAATTCATGGGGAACGCTCTAGTCACGCTTGAAAAATTACCTAACGCGTTGCAAGATCAAATTCAAATTTTAAGCTTACCAAGTTTACGTTCCAATTAACAATTATTCGACCTTACTGCGAAATTACTAATATAAGCAACAAGTCACTTATTAGTCGTCTAGATGGTTAAACAATCAAGTCCAATTAATTCTTAAGGTTAAATTGTCGGTTTGTAATGCGTAAAGTAAATAAAATAGTAAAAACACAACTCACGATATGATGACGGAGAAACCCCAACGTGGATAAAACTCTGGTACCAAGCCAGTGACTTCCACTATTCCAATTCAGCAAGTACAAGTTTCCAAACTTCGTACCCAATCAGACCCGTTGTCTCAGTCTCACGATCTACTACCGTAGATGCTACTAGTCTCCTGCTAGATTTCCCGATCTACCTCCTACAGCCAAATCTGCTGTCCACTACAGCCTTCTGGTTCTCAGCTGATTGTATCACTAAGTGGAATTTCAAGAACCGTCTGTTCTTGTCCAATTCATTGCGCACAATGTCCACCTCTCTTAATCCCCAATGAGAGAGTTCATTCCTTACAAGATTAAAGAAACACCTGTGTTTTGTCTTCAAGACCTTTGATGTTTTTTGCCGAAACAATGGTTGTCGGATCACAGGAGTGATATAGAAGGAACGACCAATTAATTTCGCCTTGGATCACTTCAATAATAAAATGGATGTTATGAAGATGAAAGCTCAATGTTGCAACCACGGCCGCTGACTTTATTGATTGAAGAGTTCAATTCCAGCTTCCTTAAATTCAGCCGCAAATCTGCCCAACTTGTGTGAGAACAAGATTCAACTCCTAGCCTTTTTAATTCTCTAGATCACAATTTGCTAGCACCAAAGTATGTATATAAACAATATAATTCAGCTCCCAGCCGGCAGTCCACTTGTCCCTCAATTCTTTCAAAACTGCCACCAATAATGCGTGTGTGTGTATATATAAATTCAATAGCTTATCGGCCCTTAAATTCTCTAATTTAAGCCGCCAATATGTTTATATATATCTTACAATTCAGCAAACGCAGCCTCCAAAATCAGCCGTTTATATTTGAATGTTTTGCTCCAGTTTCGTCTTCTTTCAGCCCCAAAAGATAGCCTCCGTTTTGGCGTGAATATATATGTTTAAATTCAGCAGCTTGCCTCAATTCTTGACCATTCAAAGTAGCTCTAAGTGCTGTCAATTGTGTTTACAAATTATTTCCAAAGCTGCCTCAAATTTCGTGTATACATGCGATGCAATTTCAGCAACTGACAAGTCCTTTAATTTCTTCAGTAGTTGAAATATGTTGTTGTATATATCTATATTTATTATTCTTCAGCAGCAAGCGATCTCTTCTCTTCTCTTTTCCCAGTTGTAGACGTATATAGGTATATTTTGGCTACATTATTTTTTCAGTTCATCTGCATGTCTATATAAATAGACTTTGACTTATGGGCCATAATTTTCCAGGCTCACACCCTAGCCCAACTCAAGTATAAATATTGCACTTCACTCCTTGACTTTTAGGAATGTTTAATTAAGTCCTTTTTTGTTCATATAATGCCAATTACAATTAAAAACCTAACACCCTCGATTTCCTTTGTATAAACATTGTATATATATTTTTGGATCTTTGACATATAATTAGCTTCTGTTTGATGGGATTAAAATTAAATTTGTAGTAGATTTTGACATAAGTTGTTGAAACACGTTGAAAAGTTTGGATCCCATAAAATATGTAGTTAAAATTAATTGTTAATTTTGACTTAAATTTAAAAATTGAATTTTAATTTTTATCGGACAGTGCCATGTATTGCACTCTTTCATTTGTGTGATGTGTAAAAAAAGGTCCGAGAATTCAACATGAATTTGAACATTTGTGGAGGGGTGAGATAGGTTGGAAGTGGAGAATTGTTCTAATTTAGATTATAATTTATCGTCGCTTCTCAAAAATCATTTTTGTTGGTTATAATTCCCATTTCTGAAACACATTTGTCACTTTCAATGTTAGTCAGATTGAAATTTATTATAATTGTAGCAAATCTTCAAAAAATAAAAAATAAAAAATAATAAAAAGTAAAAATAAAAATGGAGGAGTTATGTAAAGTTTTTTTTTTCTTTTTTTCAAAGAGAATTAAAAGTGAGGTTTATTTTCAATTTTTCTCTTTATAATGCGACAACGTGATAAAATTTCATGTTGCTAAAAGTTGTCTCATACCAAATATTCAACCTCTAAGATGCTAATAACTTGTTTGATAAAGTATGCTATAAATTACTTGTCAAAGTTAAAACAAAAATAAAGGTAAAATTTCGTCCATTTTATTGTCTACTAGCACTATATAGGTTTTGAATATTGTGTGTGTGTGTTTTTCTTCACCCCCCTCCCCGCCCCGGGGTTAATTGTCATTTTTAAAGTGTCATTTGAAAATTGGAAGAATACATAAGTCACGCTTTAAATATACCACATGCTTAAAAGTTCAAAACTTAGATGATGAATAATATATTTTAGATTTAATAATAATATCTAATAAATATACATCCTGTTATCTCGGCCCACTTCAATTTCTCTCTACGGACTTGCCCAGCCCCAATCACCAACATCTACCCACCGTCATCTCCTCTCACACCACAATGGTAGTACGGATCTAAAGAAGGCATTTGATTCAAGACCACACATATAGCATCTCAAGGTTAGTGACTTGTTTTGATTTTTAATTTAACAAAATATCAACTAGAACTGACGGATTATCTAACTAAACTTCAATTTGGACAATCAAGTGACGTTAGAATGATTAAGGAATGAGATTTTTTGCGGTGTTATTTAAACTACCGCAGAGAACTTATGCGTCTATGGATTAGATTCAGTGTAAGTTTGTAAATGTTTTATGGTATAATTTAAATTACGTATAAATTATTGCCTGTGATGTCGATTCAATATCATGCCACCAATTCTCTTAGATTTTGGACATTAGGATATTGATCCAATGGCCTGTGACCAATTTCCTTGATCTGCGGCCTATAATTATTGATCTATTACATATACAAAAGGACATGTAACCTGTAAACTGCTACATGTAACATGTAATATATGAACTGTGACTTGTGAACTTGAACATGTGACCTATTATCAGTACATAAAGAAATGTAACATCTGATTTGTGATTGGTTAATATTGATTTGTGGCATGTTACATTGATCTGTGACATATATAATATCAGTGTCATTAATGTCTTTGTACATTGATAATCTGTCATTTGTGACCTATATAATATCAGTTAATTATCATTGATCAATTTCAACATGTCACAACCATGTACAGTTATGTTATGAACTGGTCACATTGTACTCGTGACCTACGAACTTGAATTTGTGACATATTATCAGTGTACAAAGACATATGACATATGATCTACAACCAATTTTAATTTTAATTTGTGATAGAATCAATATGATTTGACTTATGAAGTGTGACTTGTGACATGCAAACTTGACCTGTGACCAGTTCTACTTGATTCGTGAAATGTAGACATTTATTTGTGACCAATGCATAATGATCTATGACCTGGTACATGTGACGTGTTATCTATCACCACTACGACACCAACACAACATTTGACGTAGCCTCTATGAACATGTGACCATTGCTATCACCACCACAAAATTACCTCAAAAACCGTCGACAATGGGATGGAGATACTAAAGCAGATGCTTACAACGTTGACCGACCGTAAACATTGAAATCATGCAATGCATGAGAGTTAATTTGGACAAGTACAGTAAGCACACGCTGCCGGGTGGAGTCATGTAAACAACTATTGTTAGAACCATCATAGTTCAAATTGTAATAAAATTTCAACTCACACCATGATTATAATAGTTACAACAATTTCAAAACCTAACTTTTGGCCTTTTACTGTTTATATATACATATATAAATTGTAGAACATTCAATTCAAGTGTGAATTGTGGAAAGCAAAGATTCATGAGGAATTATCGAGTTAATCATAGGGAAAAGCAGAACAGAATTTTTGAGAAAATTAAGTGAAAAGTCAGGATGTTTATAGTGATAGATGACATCTGGAGAAAACTATAGGAAAAGTAAAAGAATAGAATTGAATTTATTGGTGGAGAGTAGAGAGAGAATTTTGTAGGTTTCGTTGAGAAAGACAACAAATTGCCCACCAAACTGTAGGAAGGAGAGAGAAGAAAATATCTTGAAGACAATAGAGGGAAAGAAAGAATAGTGTAATTGAAAATAATATCATTATTAACATTAAATATGAAATTATCACCTGATTTTTAGATAAACAAACCTTAAACCTGTTATTTGAATTGAAATCTTAAAAAATACGGCAATATAATTTCCACTTTGCAAATTGCAATTAAGGGTAAAACTATCCTTAATATACAATCTTGGAAGAATTATAATAGTTGCAATCAATGAAGATCTCTACCCCATTCTTGATTTGTATAGCACATGAAGTGGCTGTTAGGCTAAAGTCCAGGTCCAGGTCCAAGCCAAAAGTCAACTACAACGAAAAGTGTCTGAATCTATCAACAATTCTATATAGATTTTATTGACAGATCAATCATGAATTAAAACATAAACATGCGAGCAATGCTTGATGTACAATAATTTTGACAACATTGTTGACAATATGTCACGTAATTTGTTATTACTTGACAGTTAAAAAAGTAATTCATCTTTTCAACCAACACTTTGTTGCCACAACCAACATTATTGAATCCCGTGTTTCACAAAGTATGCTTAACGCATTAATATTAGGTTACATATCATTAAACAAATGAAGAATAGCAGCTGAGGTCTCAAAGCTTTCAAAATATTGTAAACTATATCCAAATCTTTCACTTTTACATCTAGGGTCCCAAACTTTTAATAATGATGCAGATAACGGAATCCGACCATTCATCCATCAGTTTACTAAGAAATTCAAATTTTGACTCATGTTGACCATTTAAGTGAAGGTCAAAATGGTCAAATTAATATTCAGACACAAAAATTTCCCACCCTTACCTTACCTAATCCCAACCATAATCCACCCAATGCCACTGCGCCCACGATCGCCACACACCGCGCCAAAGACTGCGACCAACACCACCTCAAACAAACCATGTCATTGCCCCACCCCACCCCACACTGAACCAAACTAAAACCACACAGCAATTCAATTATATTTCTGTCTTTTCATGTTTCTCAGCAAGGTAAACGTCGAAGTCTCAGCTCCCTATTTCATATTGTACAGTTTTTGTGCAGACTAATTTTCACAGATGGCTTCAATTATAGCAAAGCTGCCTTCGTCAATGCCGGTGGTGATGAATGGAAGAAAGATGCCGTGTGGAATTGTGGAATTAGCACTGCCTGCCATTGGAGGTATTCTTCCGTGCACTTTCTAATTTTAAGGTTGAATACAATTTTTTTGTGGATTTCCTATTTAGTGGTTTTTCTATCTATATATTTACCTGGGAGCATTGAACTGAATACTTCTGAAAGATGGGCTTTCGTTTTTTTAGTCATGGTAAGGTGAAGCAAATTGCTGTGTGGTTGTGGTTTGGTTTGGTTGGGGTGGTGTGGTGTGGGGTGGGGTGGGTTGGTGGAGAGAATGTAAGTTGCTTGAGGTAGTTTTGGTGGCAGTTGTCGGCGTGATATAGGTGGGTGGATTTTGGTTGAAATTAGCCAATTTGGTGAGATAGGGAGGGATAGGAGAAGATGAAAGATTTTTGTTTTTAAAATGGTAATACGACCATTTTGCCCTTTACTTAAATGGCCAAAATGAGTCAAAAATTGAATTTGTTGATAAATTGAAGGATGAATGGTCGGATTCCGTCCACATGTCCTCTATATGCCATCGTTATTAAAAGTTTGGGACCCCAGATACAAAAATGAATGTTTGGGTATAATTTGTAACATTTTGAAAGGTTTAGGACTCCAGCTGCAAATTTTCCTTAAATATATTGTGATACAAGGCGTTGTAAAATTTGGTACCGTTCTTTCACAACATAATCCCTTGGATATGGACACCAATGTATTGTCCTTGGTATGGTAGAAATATTGTCGTTAATTATTTTGAACATCAGTAAAAATTGATAAGTTCCAATTCACATTAAATTTTTTATTTGTTAATTGTGGAATTCGTTTAAAGCCTTTTGGCATTAAGGTGGATGTTTGTTGACTTCAATAGTTGAAGAATTAGGAGGCTCGAACCCATTTACCCGACCCAAGTAGAAAGTTTCGTTTTGAGGTTCAACACTTATAATTGAGGTCTAACACTTTTATAAGTGTTGCTCAATGATCTTTTAATTGTGGGGAGAGATAGTGATCCTTGAATTTTGATTTAATCATCGGTTGTGGTCCTCCTGGATAAAGGAGGAACCCCAGCTAACTTCACACTTCACTCTTTCATTCTCTTGTGCTTAACTCTCAATTTTCTCTCTTCTTTGTCTCACGGTTGCTCTTGCTTATTGCGTTTTCTTCATGATCTTTCCACCACTTGTAAATGTTTCTCTAGTTTCCTTCATGGCTCCAACGGTTGATCCGAGACAGGTTGTGGGCACTGGACTTCAGAGTGATTTGATATGTGAACTGTGGATAAAACTGAAACCTAATTCTAGTGGATCAATTTTTGATACGAAAGAACCTCGTGGACAGATTTTGGGCAATTTGAATGCGAAATCTCTATTGAAACTTTGAATATTGTGTGGGTATATTGTTACATTATCTCTATCAAGAACATGGTTGTATTTTAATATAACCTCATGTAGACATAAGCCAGCAAGAACAAGAACTCATGTTCACGAAATTGACCTGTGAATTTTTTAGTAAGATAAAAAAAAAACTATCGCGAATTTCTCTATAGGTCTTACAACTGACTCTTACTAGTGGCGAGGGCCCTTCCTACTCATTGCTAACGCAAAGGGAACGAGGAATTCTCAAAGAAAAAAGTACGCTCTAAACCAAACGTGAATGTCGTTTTCCCTGCCCAGAACGAGCTTTCCATAGAGGCAAGTGAACTAGGTAAGCCGTATGATGGACAACTATCTCTTGCAGTTCGGGCAGAACGAAAATCTTTTGGTACCAATAGATAAATCTTTCTTAAATGAACAGCCACCACCGTTTGAATTAAGAAACTGAAAAAAAATCTCACAATTATTTACTAATTGAAAAGCCACCTCCATGACACTACCACCTCCTCTCTTGTAATCACCAAAATGACACATCAAGTCCTTAAACTCCTAAAATATATCAAAAGACACCTACTAACAAATAAAAACATATAACTAAGCGCCTATTTGAAGCTCAATAAAATCACATTTTAATGAGAAATAAGATTTTGAAAAAATATTTTAATATTTAAAAAATCCTGTACACAATGACCAATTGAAATTCAATTTTCCCATTTCACCCTCAGTTTATGGCAATAAATGCTACTTTTACCCTCCAACTTTCTTAGTGGGATAAATTTGGAATGACAAAAATGAAGAATTAAAAGTTCATGGTGGAAAAAGTCAAATTCATTTCCTCTTTTTCAATTACCATAAACAAATACTTCATCTTCGTCCAACCGTGGCATACGTTCATTTACACCCTTTTTGATACTTTAGATTTCAATATGAGCAACCTTGCATTAAACCCATATTTGCAAAAAAAAT
Organism: Olea europaea var. sylvestris; assembly: GCF_002742605.1. NCBI lineage: Eukaryota > Viridiplantae > Streptophyta > Magnoliopsida > Lamiales > Oleaceae > Olea > Olea europaea. Next base: position 77,003 of record NW_019249493.1, read on the forward strand.
TTAGCCCTTCGAGACATAACACAGTGGTGCAAAGGATAGGAGTGAGATAGTCTCTACCTTACTGGCAGCCGCAGTGTGAGGGTTCGATTCCTGATATATGAAATTGGACTCTTTGTGGGCACCAGTGTACGTGCAAGCTCTTGTTCTCTGACCTGCTGAGGTACAACTCGCGATTTACCTTACTCACTATACTCTAGGGGAGGGACGATGGGAGCCCTCAAAATTGGGGTTCAATTTTTTTTTTTTTTTTCATATTTGTAAAATATTCTGATTATTGGTATTATTTATACCCATTTTTATACTTTAGATTTCAATATCATTCTTGTTTTTATTATTCTTATTATAAACATAACTCTTCGATTTTTAGACACATGCATATTAATATAAATAAATAAATACATGTATTTATGTCCAAATATGTGTATGTATAATATATAGATATCTTTTTGTCAGTGTTGACCCCAAAAAGCGTTGTCAACAGATGCCGGTCCCACCCGCGCACACGTAGGCGAATGTCCAACACACTAAGACACGTGGACGGTAAAAAACGAGTGGTTCAAAGGGCGTGGGAGTAGCCCAACTACGCGAGACAGTGACGTTCGGAATCCGACGGGTTGTTCGTGATCCGATTGTACAATAATTACCAACCGGTGTTCGTCGATGTATATTTAAATGTGTATAAACTCGATTTGTATATTGCAGGTAAATGAGACAGAGTTGAGTAAAGTGTAGTTCTTTGTATTGATTATTGCATTAGCCTTTTGATGTTACACAAGGGAAGTATTTATAGTGATACATGTGAAATGGGAGCCCTTGGATGAGGCGACACGTGGCCTCATCTCTTTGATTCAAACATCTTATCTTAGGTATGGGGCTTGACTTGCTAGCTTGAGGCGCATTTATTGCTTGTACAGAGCTTCCATACTAGTGACAAGACTTGACATTTCTACTTATGACAAATGTTCCATCAATCATTCGAATAAGATCTTTGTGTAGGCGATCTCTTGGGAGAAGTGAACATGGAAGATGCTCCCTTGTGGTTTGAAGGCTCTTGGATCGGCTTCTGGGCTTCGGCAATTTCATACAATACTTCCACTTGAGGGCTTCAGCTATCTTCAACCAGTTTCAGCATCATGGCTTCGGGTCATAGGCCTCGGCATGTGGACCTCGGGTACATTCACAGGCCTCGGTAAAAGGGAGCTTCGGCTTGTGGACTTCGGCTTGAAGGGCTTCGGTCATAGTCCACCTCGGCGATCTATGCCACCTCGGCTGGAGGGCCACGTGGTTCGCCCTGAGTGGGCCATTGGCCCAGGTAGGCTGGCCAAGTATGACAATACGCAATAATAGTCCCCCAAGTCCAAGTATGGTCATTTATGTAATGCGTGGACTTTAGTGAAGTAAAAATTGAAGGAATTTTTTTATTTTTTTATTATTATTATTTTTTTACCCCCAAATAATAGTCCCCCAAGTCCAAGTACCGATATTTATATCATGGTTGGAGTTAGAGATGTGCAGCTGTAGGTGAATGGTGAACAGACCGAGGCTGTGTTGAAGGTGAGGCTGAGGTGGTTGGGAAACCGAACCTACGAGGCTTGTTGGCTGAATGTTGAAGTTGAAGTCGAGGTGGTTGAGAAACCGAACCTGCGAAACTTGTTGGCTGAATGTTGAAGCTGAAGCCGATTTGGTTGAGAAACCGAACCTGCGAGGTGGTTGAGAAGCCGAACCTGCGAGGCTTGTTGGCTTCATCAGCCGAGGCTCAATGGTAATGATTGTGCGTTGATAGCTGTGCCAATGATTTGATGTTTTGTGCTTGTTTTCGAGGAAAAGTGGCTGGTCCGTACGACTTCCAAGGCGCCTGCTGCCGTCGAATTAAAAATACAATTATGAGGACAGCTGGAGGTTCTAGAAGCAGACGCGTTGGATGGGTTGCGTAGGAGGCACGTTTGAATCTGAGGCGTAGGTTTAGAAAAACCGTTTGAATTCAACGCCTCGAATTTGATCTACAATGAAGGGTTCAGATTGACTGAGTTTCGATCTAACGATTGGGGTTCTCCTGGAACTCTATAAAGGGTAAGAAAATCCCATTTTTTAGGACTTTTGAAAATTTGCAATTCGATTCTCTCTCAAATTCCTGAACATTTCGGCGTCAAGGCTGCCTGTTTTTGATTTTTCGGCTTATCTCCGTTCGTAGTGTTCTTCCCTTAGGTATCATTCGCAGAAAAACCTTATTTTTGTTGTGTTTATTCTGTGAGATGAAGTCTACCTCGGGTAGGGAGTTGGTGACGGTTGCGTCGTTAGATTACGAGGTTAGTCAGAGGGGGATGCCGAGGCTGATAATTATGCCATGACCGAAGACCCAGTAGATTATACTGAAGAGTGGGGGGCGTCTAAGGTGCCCTCAAGTATGACGTGGAAGAGGTTAGGGGAGATCAGGGAGAGATACAGTATCCCCCACACCATAGAGATGCTAGTTCCCGAGCCAAATGAGCGGGCCTGCTATCCGAGGTCCGGATGCGTGGCAGTCAGTGAATACCTGTTTAAGGCAGGTATGCGTCTTCCTCTGCACCCCTTCTTTAGGGCGATGTTGAGGAATTTTATGTTGTCGCCGACCCAGGTTCTGCCAAATGGGTAGAACCAGTTGGTCGGCTCATACTTCCTGTGGAAGGAGGTGTCACTTGGGGAGGACATGCCTCTTCATGTATTCATAACTCTTTTTAAGCCCCGGATCATAGGGAAGGAGTCCAGGGGGTGGTATTATCTTACACCTTGGGGGGCTCACACACCCTTTGTGGTGGAACTGTCTTCCTCCATTAAGGGGTGGAAGGAGTCCTAGTTTTGGGTGCGGGGAAAATGGCAGGCAGTGGAGGGGGACAAGGCCCTTTCTTGCACAGTGTTGACCCAGTACTACGAAGCTCGTGAGTCTCTCAGCCCCTGCTTGTACTTCTGAATTGAACACTTTGAAAATTTCTAACTGTTGGGGCTTCCATTGCAAATTGTAGTACGAGGTTCGAGCTCAGCAGGGAAGAGTTCGAGGTGATAGAGGACATCTACAAGAGGCCTCTGAAGCTCCGCCACTTCGACCACCTGATCGACAGGAGTCGCTACTTTCTGGATTTTGGACTAATGGCTTCCAGAGGTACGAGGCTCCCATAGTTGTAAATTTCATTGTCTTTTTTATTGGATATTGATGTGCTGACTTGACGCTCTTATGCAGATAAATTCAAGAGGAGGGAGTACCCAGCTCCAGACATGGCTACAATTTTGAAAGCCACCACAACCGCTAAGGCTAGGGCCTTGAAGCCGGGGTCCAGTGGGGCCAAAGAGGTCCGAGGTAAGGTGGATCACCTTTCCAAGGACAGTACTCTAAAAGCTTCCAAAGAGGGAGCTTCCCAGATGCAAGAGAGGCAAAAAGAGCCTCGGGGGAAAGATAAAGTCCCAGAGGAGGCGAAGAGGAGGAAGCTGGTGCACGTTACTAGCTCGTCCGGGAAATTTGGGACGTCAGTGTCCCACGAGGCCAAATCAACATGCGAGCCAAAACTGCTCGCATCTGCCTCCAAAACCATCAAGTTAGAAATGGTTAGAGAGGCTAAGGCTGAGGAGGCCAGAGACGAGGCTGCGAGGAGAGCTGCTGAGGCTGTCGAGGAGGAGGCAGCTAAACAAAAGCCTATTTGGGAAAAGGGGAAGTCTCCAAGCTTCCAAGCTGGAAGGGAGGAGACCTTGGCCCCATCCTTGGTGGAGGCTCTTCCCCAGGAGGTCCGAAGCGCCACGGAGAACTTTTACCGGTTCTGGACGGACAGGTGGCAGCTGCATGCCTCCTCATGCGATGCTACCGACCTGATGAGGGCGTTGGTGAGCCAAAGCGTCAGAACTTTTGGCCTCGCTCTTGAATGCAGGGAGGCCCTGAGTGATTTTCAGACAAGGACTAGGTCTTCGGAAGAGAAGACGGCCTCCCTTGCAGAGGAGTTGAAGGCGGCTAGGGCCGAGGTGGAAGAAGCCAGGGCCCAAAAACTTGAAGAAATGGCCAAGCTGGAGTCTGCCTTGGTCCAGATTGAGGCCTTGAAGAAGGAGGTCCACGAGTCACAGTGCGAGGTGGCCTCCCTTACAAAGAAGGTGGAGGTCTCCAATGAGCATCAGAAGGTGACCGTCGAAGCCTTGGAGAAGGCCAATCTCTCTTTGACGGGTGCCCAAGAAGCTTACCATTTCTTGGAAACCCAAATCAAGTGGTATGTGGATGATGCATCCCATGCCAGAGAGAAGGACCAACAGGCGAGGGAAGAGGCGGTGCACGAGTATATTGCCAACTTCCACAACACAGACGAGTATAAGAGTTTCAGTGCATACTGGAGAAACTTTGCCTATGCTGAGGTGATGGAGCGGACAGAAGAACTATATCCCAATTTGGATCTGACTCAACTTAGGTCTGAATTCGTGGATGAGGTACCTCAGACCCCTACTGAGGACATGCAGGGTAATGAAGCGGCTGAGGTAGGGGAGCCAAATGCTGATGCTCAAGCTGCCGAAGCCCCAAGTACAGAAGTACCTCCCCCATCTACCCAAGCTTAGACTAGTTTTCTTTTCAGTCTTTTTTGAATGTAATGGCCTGAGGCCCATTTTTGTAATCCTTTTTGAAGATCAATATAATGCCTATTTCATTCATTGTTGTTTCTTTATCAAAGTGTACGCGCCTCGTTTAAGTAAATGAACTTAAAGGTTGACAGAAGCATCAACTAAATAACTCTAACTTGGTACCTTAACTTCAATTACTTTAAACAACTGGATTGAATGACTGTACGAACCTCGGACTTAAGTAAATGAACTTTACTTAAGCATAATAACTGTATGAGCCTCGGATTTAAGCGAATGAACAACTGAACATAATGAGCCTCGTAACCAAGCAAATAAAAGTTGCACGTGAGGTGGCTTCTTCCCTTGGCGTTTTGTCTGGCCAACGGGAGGCATGTGCTAGTGCCTCGAAATTCAAGCGAGGTGGCCCAGAGGTGGGTCGCGAGCCTCTCCTCCGAGGTGACGACGCATCCCAGACATGGTGGATGGTGCAGCCATGTTGAGGCTTCTCCCCTTGGCGTTTTGTTTTTTCTGGCCAAAGGAAGGCATGTGCTAGCGCCTCGGAGTTCAGGGAGATGGCCCAGAGGTGGGACGCAAGCCTCTCCTTCGAGGTGATGACGCATCCTAGACATGGTGGATGGTGCAGCCATGTTGAGGCTTCTTCCCTTGGCGTTTTCTTTTTTCTGGCCAAAGAGAGGCATGTGCTAGAGCCTCGGAGTTCAAGCGAGGTAGCCAAGAGGCAGGACGCGAGCCTCTCCTCCGAGGTGTCGAGGTAGTACAACACGTTAATTTAATCACTGAATTTTATTGAACCATAGAAATGTGACAAAAGCTGGGAAAGGCCGTCCAGCAAGATAGTACATTTATTGGTAGTAGATTCTGAGGTGTTCAATGTTCCATGGACGGGATTGTGCCTTGCCGTTCATGTCTTCAATCCAGTAAGTCCCAGGTCGGACTTCTTCTCTAATTTTGTATGGACCTTCCCAGTTTGGGCCAAGGGAACTGGAACCAGGTTCTTTTGAGGAAAGGAAGACCCTCCTAAGTACAAGGTCGTTGATTCAGAATGACCTCTTTTTGACTTTCGAGTTGAAGTACCTTGTCATCTTTCTCTGATATGTGCCAAGCTTCAATTGGGAGTCATCTCTTCTTTCTTCGATGAAGTCGAGGTCGAGCCTCCGAAGCTCGTCGTTAGTTATCTTGCTGAAGTGCAGACGTCTTGGGGATGGAAGTCCGACCTCCACGGGGCTCATAGCCTCAGTTCCAAATGCCATGAGGAAGGGAGTTTCTCCTGGTGGTGGTTCGGATCGCCCAAAAGACTTGGGGCAGCTCATCAACCCAGGCCCCTTTTGATACATCAAGCTTCCTTTTCAAGACGTGCTTGATTGTCTTGTTCTTGGCCTCAACTTGACCATTTGCTTGTGGGTGGTGAGGTGTGGAGAAGTGTTTTTTTATGCCGAGCTCTTCGCATAATTCTCTAACCTTCTTGTTGTCAAACTGTCTGCCATTGTTTGAGACAATTGAGTGGGAAATTTCGAACTGGCAAATAATATTTTTCTATAAGAACTTCGAAGTGTTGGCTTCTGTAATTTTTGCCAGCGGTTCCGCTTCGACCCACTTCGTGAAGTAATCAATAGCCACAATTGCAAAACTTGCCCCTCCTCTACCTTTAGGTAGGGGACCTATGAGGTCCACACCCCATTTTGAGAAAGGCTAGGGGCTAGAGACTGTGGTCAGCTCCTGCGATGGTTGTCTCTGCACCGGAGAGAAGCGCTGGCATTTATCGCATTTTCGTACAAAATCGAGGGTGTCCCGCTTTAGTGTGGGCCAGTAGTACCCCTGCCTCAATATTTTTTATGCCAGAGATAGACCTTCGGAGTGGTTGTTGCACACGCCCTCGTGGACTTCTCTTAATATGTAGGTAGCATCTTCTCCTCCGACGCATCGTAAGAGTGGAGAGGAGAAGCTCCTCTTGTAGAGAATGTCATCAATGAAGAGAAAATGGGCTGACCTCCTTCTCAGCTTGTAAGCCTCATTTTTGTCGGTGGGTAGCACCTGATCTTTCAGATATGCTATAATTGGTTGCATCCAGGTGGGAATTCCACCGACCCACATGACGTTAGGGGCCTCGGTAGAGGGCAGTAGGAGATGTTCGATAGGCACTACAACGAGTAGCTCTGAGTCCTTAGTGATACATATGGAATGGAGGCCCTTGGATGAAGTGGTACGTGGCCTCATCTCCTTAGTTTAAACGTCTGTTCTTAGGCACGGGATTTGACTTGCTAGCTTACGGAGTATTTATTGCTTGTGCAGGGCCTCAACGCTAGTGACAAGACTTGACCTTTATACTTATGACAGACATTCCATCAATCATTCGAATAAGATCTGTGCAGGCGATCTCTTGGGAGAAGTGACAATGGAGGATGTTTCCTTGTGGTTGAGGCT
>NW_019249493.1:84031-93338 GCF_002742605.1 Olea europaea var. sylvestris
TCAGTACATGGACGGTGTGAGCTTGGAAGTAGGGTCTCAATTTCCTAGAGGCCGTGATCAAAGCCAAAGCGAGCTTCTCCATATCGGGGTAACGGGTTTCCGGCTATAGGAGCGCTTTACTTGTGTAGTATACGGGGAGTTGGGTAGACCCTTCTTCCTGTATCAGAACAGAGCTGATGGCCTCATTGGAGATGGCCAAATATAGTTGTAGGATATCATCGGGCTTAGGTTTGGAGAGGAGGGGGGCTTGCCCCAAGTGCCTTTTCAAGTATTGGAAGGCCTCTTCACATTCCTCGATCCACTGGAATTTCTTCCCAACCTTCAGTACTTTGAAAAATGGGAGGCGTTTGTCCGTAACTTTGGACACGAAGCGGCTAAGTGCGACCACTCGCCCGGTAAGACTTTGCACCTCCTTTGGCTTTTGGGGGGATCTCATCTTGCATAGAGCTTCAATCTTCTCGGGATTGGCCTCAATTCCTCGTTGGTTGACCATGTACCCCAAGAATTTGCCGGAGGCTACCCCAAAGGCGCACTTGAGGGGGTTGAGCCTCATCCTATATCTTTTTAGGATTTGGAAAGTGCTGTTGAGGTGCTTTATGTGGTCATCCGCCTCCAAACTTTTTACTAGCATGTCGTCCACGTAGACCTCCATTGTTTTGCCAATGAGGTCCACAAACATCTTGTTTACGAGTCTTTGGTAGGTTGCTCCGACGTTTTTCAACCCAAAGGGCATCATTCTATAAAAATAGAGGTCTCGATCCGTAATGAAAGAGGTGTGCTTTTCATCGGTCGGGTGCATGGGGATTTGGTTGTAGTCGGAGTACGCATCCATGAAGCTTAACAACTCATGCCCAGCTGTGGAGTCCACCAGTTGGTCAATCCTTGGGAGTGGAAAGCTGTCTTTCGGGCAAGCTCTATTGAGGTTGGTGAAGTTAATGCACACCCTCCACTTGCCGTTGTTTTTCTTTACCAAAATCGGGTTGGAGACCCATCTAGGGTAGGTTGCCTCCCGGAGAAAGCCATTTTGGATGAGCTTCTGAACTTCTTCCTTTAGGGCCTCATACCTCTCAGGATTGAGGGCTTTCCTTTTTTGTCTATACGGGGCAACCTTAGGATCAATTTTCAAGTGGTGGCAGCTGACCTTGGGGTCTATGCCTACCATGTCCTCATGCTTCCAGGCAAAGATATCAAGATTCTTGCTCAGGAAATCCTTAATCTTTTCCTTCAGAATGTTGGATAGGCATTTGCCTACCTTCAGCACCTTTGATGGGTCTCGAGGGTCTACCGAGAAGCTCTCAAGTTCCTCTACTGGGGATGCCTGAGGCTCGTGTTCCATGATGCGGGGGTCAATTTCATCGATGACCAGTGCCTCCGAATTAGGTGGTGCATCGATCATATCAACATCTTCTTGTTCGGTGGGAGCACCACCTAGGACGTCATCCATAACCACGTCAGCTATGATTACATGGATGTCCCGGGGCTCTACCTTCTTGATGGAGCTTAGATAGCATTTTCTCGAGCCTCTTTGGTCGCTTCTCACGGTTGCCACCCCATTTTCTGTTGGAAATTTCATGCATGGGTGGTGGATGGAGGTGACTGCTCCCAGTTCCTTTAGGGCTGGTCTGCCCAGCACCCCATGGTAGGTCGACCGGCTATCGACAATGAAGAACTTCATGAAGTTCATCGTTGTTCGTGGGGATTCCCCCATCTCCACTGCTAGTGTTATCTTTCCCCTCGGAGTGATGCTATCTCCGATAAATCCATACAATGGAGTGGTGGTGGGCGTCAGCTGATGATCCAATATCATTTTATCAAAGGCGGATCCGAATAGAATGTTGACGGAGCTGCCGTTGTCAACTAACATTCGTTTGAGCCCATTCCTTGCTATGACAGCCCTCACCACAAGTGCATCGCAATGGAGGTAATGAACTCCCTCTGCGTCTTCCTGGGTAAATACAATGGGTGGAACCTGGTTTCTTCGGGAGCTGCTACCCACAATGTAGCTTGTCAAAGGGGGGTGTTTAGCCTCCCGGGCATAGTTCCTTTTGGCGTTTCGTGTTTCACCGCCAACATACGGACCTCCAAATATGGTGTCCACCTCGTGGATAGGGGCTTCATCTCTAGCTTGCCGGTTTCTTTGGTGCCTACGCCCTTCTCCGGGCCTCTCCGCATCATGCTCCCTTCGTCGTGGGGATACATCCTTTTGACGGAGAGCGGCCTCCTCACGCCCACGTTGGTTGTCGTGCCTGGGCGGGGGCCTGTTCGCCTGGGGCGAATCATGTCTGTCTCTAATGGGTTCCTGCCGGGAACGTTGTGCATAGTCTCTACAATCCGTTGTGTTATGCCCGTAGGACCTATGGTGTACACAGTATCCTGGGGGGTTCGAATTTGACCTATTTCTAGGTCCAGAGCCTCGACCTCTCCCCCCTACGGGGCATCTCCTGAGCCCCCATCTGATGGGGGTTAGTAATTGGATTGATATCTTCATATGCCAAGGTGGGAACCGCATTCAAAGTGGTGATGGCAAGTGCTTGACCAAAGTTCTCATTCCCGGCCCGGTTCATCTGGTAACCCATCAGGTGGGAGGTCGGGCCTCTACCGCACTGTCTTTGAGGAGGCGGGAGGCCTCTATTTGCCTTGTTCCTATGCTCAATCAATTCTTCATTGATGATCTTCCTTCTCATCATTTCGAGTAGGGCGTCATAGGTGGTGGGGTCTTGATTATGCACATCTCTCCAAAATAAGGTATTCATGCTCAAACCTCCCCTTAGTGCGGATAGTGCCTCTCGGTCGCTGACTTGTACGCAGTACGTCATCTCATCGGTGAAGCGTGATAAGAAGCTCTTTAAGGACTCCCCATGTGCTTGCCTCATGTCCTGGAGACGTTGGATGGGGGCTTCTCCTTCTTTGCTCACTGCGAACCTCTTCAAGAATGTTGTCTTGAACTCGGGCCAGCTTCTAATGCTCCCAGGTGGCAATCTGCTATACCAAATTTCAGCCGCTCCACTAAGCGTTAAATGGAAGGCTCTGCACTTCACGGCTGGGGTGGCGCCCCTTAGGCTCATGTGAGTTTTATAAGCATTCAGATGTTTCTCCGGGTCGCCTCTTCCGTCATACTTTGGTATTTTTGGCATAACATAGTGGCTCGGGACCTGGGCATTCCTTAGTTCCCTTGAGAATGGTAGGTTCTCATCGTCATCGTCCAAGTCGCAGGACCTCTGCTATTCATCAGAGTCGTATTCATCAGCCTCATGCCCTGGTTGTTGGTGAGAGGTTCCGGGGAGATCCCTAGCCTCTTCCTCCCTCCTCTGCTGCCTGTTTCTAGGCGGAGCAACACGGGGGGCATTTTCTTGCCTTCTTTCTGCATGCTGGGGCATTGTAGTTGGAGGAGGCGGCCTTTTCCAAGGTTGTTGAGCCTGCTGTTGCCTTAGCCTGGGTTCGGCGGGGCTGATTCTGTCAAAAATACTTCCTGCCCTCCTATGTCTTGGATCTTGCTCATACGAAGGTGGGAAATTATCATGGCTCATTTGGACCTCGGTGGATCGGCCAGAAGTGTAGTTGGAAGAAACATCAACTTCCACTTCCCTTTCAAATGGGCTTCTACCTCGGCCATAGTCTGGCGTAGCAGCTCTATGACTTTGGACTTCATCCTCTTGCTGGTAGTGCCCTTGGGGGCATATGGAGGAACGGGGAAGCCTCCCTAGCCCTGCATTTGGGCCATAAGCTCCCTCATAGCCAAATTTTGGCTAGCAATATCCCTTATGTTGGCTGTCATGGCGGCCATTTCTCTTGATAATCGTGCCGTCGCACGCATCCCACCTCTTCTTTGGTGGTGGTGGAGTCTTTGTTGAGCTGCTGGGACAGCGAGCTGAGGAGGCACGTTCGTGTTTTCTCTTACCCTCCTAGAGGGAGTATCTTCATTGGAGCTCATTTTCTTTTGTCATATTTCAAATTTCGCTAAGTAATGGGGCTTCCTCCTGTTCTTTTCCAAGAACAAATTCTTTTTCAAGGGAGGTTGCCCAAATGTCCTTTCAGTAAACTTTTGCCACAAGGTTGCTCGTGATTATGGTATGATTTCCCACAGACGGCACCAATCTGTTGACCCCAAAAAGCATTGCTAACAGATGCCGGTCCCACCCGCGCACACGTGGGCGAATGTCCAACACGCTAAGACACGTGGACGGCCTAAAACGAGCGGTTCAAAAGGCGTGGGAGTAGCCTAACTACGCGGGGACAGTGACGTTCGAAATCTGGCGGGTTGTTCGTGATCCAATTGTACAATAATTACCAACCGGTGTTCGTTGATGTATATGTAAATGTGTATAAACTCGATTTATATATTGCAGGTAAATGAGACAGAGTTGAGTAAAGTGTAGTTCTTTGTATTGATTCTTGCATTAGTCTTTTGATGTTACACAAGGGAAGTATTTATAGTGATACATATGAAATTGGAACCCTTGGATGAGGTGGCACGTGGCATCTTTGATTCAAACATCTTATCCTAGGTATGGGGCTTGACTTGCTAGCTTGCTGCGCATTTATTGCTTGTGCAGAGCCTCCATACTAGTGACAAGACTTGACCTTTATGCTTATGACAAACGTTCCATCAATTATTCAAATAAGATCTTTGTGTAGGCGATCTCTTGGGAGAAGTGACCATGGAGGATGCTCCCTTGTGGTTCGAAGGCTCCTACATCGGCTTCTGGGATTCGGCCATTTCATACAATTCTTCCACTTGAGGGCTTCAACTATCTTCAACCAGTTTCAGCATCATGGCTTCAAGTCATAGGCCTCGGCATGTGGACCTCGGGTACATTCACAAGCCTCGGTAAAATAGAGCTTCGGCTAGTGGACTTCGGCTTGAAGGGCTTCGGCCATAGTCCACCTCGGCGATCTATGCCACCTCGGCTGGAGGGTCACGTGGTTCGCTCTGAGTGGGCCATTGGCCAAGTATGACAACACGCAACAGTCAGATATTTTAGTATTGCACAAATATTTTCATCACGATTAAGTTAATGGCTGGTCAGGATGATTTCAACGTTAAAATGTGGTTATATTGTGGCTTCATCCAGTTCCTCGTTCCAGCATTTTTTCTATTGAACTTCGAGTACAGTGCTATCTTTATTTCAGAAGAAGTGGCCGCAGCGTGCTTCTTCCTCTCCATGATAACCATGATAGGCATGATGTCTTCGTGGTCGGGGTTAGATATGGTCGATGCCTTTAATCGTCATCAGGTTCAAGATGTACCAATTACAGATACAAATATGAGATTAAAGTCAAATTTTCATCATCGTCAAGTCAAATAAGTGAGGGTGTATCGTAGAAGATAAATTTCTTGTCGATTTTATGCATAGCCGTAGCGATATTATGATTTTTGTAGTAATTTTTTTTTCTTGAATCAAAATATTATTATATTTATGAAATAGTTGTGGATTTATACTTCTTTTGAGATATGTCAAAACCTTGCTATATTGCCAGATTCTTTGATATAATGCCAAATGACAATTTATCATTGTTTAAAATATTGCCAATTTCCACATCCAGTCATACCTTATCAACAATCATCTGTCATGGAATTTGACAACATTTTCTGGTAAAATGGCTTAACTAGTTGCATCATTTTCAGACAAATGTAGTTACGTGCACAACAATACTTCTTGCTTATGACTTTAGCCCATAATAGCAAAAATAATCTAGTATTAGTATGTATTCATGCAAGATTTTTGGGATGGAAGAACGATCAGTGAATTAATTTATTTTTAACATTTATACATGAAAATTGAAATATAAGTTGGAGATAGTTTCATTATTTTTCAGAAAGAAAATCATTGAAGATTTCGAAAAAGATAGTGATGGGAAAGTCCGACCTGAATTTGTGTTACTGTTGATGTCTTTATGTTTCGTAACAACTATATAACTCTGTCATCTTAATAAATTATTACCCTTATTAGTAACCTAAGTTTTCAAACTAAGTGATTAATGTAACTGGGTTGAGTACAAAGACTAGGTTCAAATGTCAATTGGAAAAAATTCATATCTCAAGCCTTAGATTTAGGCCAATTGAGTTTTCAGATCAAAAGTTACTTTTTCAAAATTCAGATGATAATTAAGGTTTATTAATCAAACAAAAAATTATATAGCCCCCGATTGGTGCCTATTTTTTTTAAAATGTATTTTTCTCTCTCTTCTTTTCAACCACACATTTTTTATGAAAATAATATTACACGTAAATCAAAAAAATTTCTTTATTTTTCAACGACACACTTCCCATCAAATTACTATTCTAAAATGTATTTTTACATAAAAATGACTATCAAACACCCCCATAGAAATTAATATCAATCTCTCTCCAATTCGACCCACAATCACCGGCATCCATCCGTGGCCATCCCATCTTACCGGCGTCGGCATCACCCGTTCGTCAACATCCACGAACATCATAAAGATAGAATCTATAGAGATTGCTAACAACTAAGCATCTTCAAGTGCGAACTGATGGTCGTTGAGCGTTGCTGGTTCAGATAGTAAAGAGAGATGGAGAAAAATAGCGGTCGTTGAAGAACATCGGCCGAGCATCATCGTTGTCAACTGAATTTAAATCTGTTTTTTTTTTTTTTTAATTTTACTCACCGAATGAAATAACTTCAATTCTCACCTTCTAAATCTTGTTAATTGAATTTGTGAGTAGTTCAGAGAAATCAATGACATTTGATCAGTTCTCTTATATATACATTGATTTATTGCCTGTGATATTGTTCCAAACTTGTAATCAATTCTCTTGAATCTGTAACCTATAGACATTGATATGTTAGATGAAGGTGATCTGTGAACTATAACCAGTGATTTGTGAACATTTGTGATCTATACAATATGACATATGATATGCAAATGGTGATCTGTGACCTATGAAATATAACATGTGACATATGAGTTGTAGTTTGTAACAAATTAATATTAAACTGTGAATTTTTGAGTTTCAATGATATCTGTAGAGATTTGGGAACGGAGTTTAAACTCTCATTTATTGTTCTCATGAGATTCCTTGTGATCTGTGAATATGTGACCTATACAATATGACTTGTGAACTATAACCTGGGACCTGTGACTTGTGAACTATAATACATGACCAATTAATATTGACCTATGAACATAAATCAATAATCTGTGACCAATTATATTTGATCTGTGATCTATAAACATAGATATGTGACCTATAACAAGTGTACAAGGATATGTGATCAATTAACATGTCACGGGCCATTGTGTATGGGTGACAGGTCATTTCATCAATATCATAAATTATTTATTTTACTGGTCACGGATTAACCCAACTTATTAGTCACAAAAGGGTTTATATAACTACAACCTAACCCAACACCATAACTGTAAACGCCCCAAAGCTTTATGGACTTAAACTTTAAGGTGTTACCGATATCATTCCATAATTATACATCAAGCGGAAAATAAATGAAAGTTTAAAACTCCTAATTTATTTAATACTCAAATACTGAATAAAAACATAATGTCACGTAACATAAAACATTAAATGGGAATAAATGCAAAATGCAAAATGTCCTAACTGAATTATGGTTAAATTTTTTCTAAAATTTTTTTACTTGGCAGCCAGTGCACTGCTCACCACCACTCACGTCGACCGATCTAACCTAAAATGTTAAATTTGAAGGATGAATAATTTTATACTTAATAGGATAAGTGCATCCAAATTAATAGAATAACATTTTAAACATAAATTTATAACATTCCAAACCATCATTACATCAAGAGCAATTGGAAATCAATCGAATGCTCTAATACGTTTTTGTGCAAACAATTGAGAAAATACAAAGGAAATCTCACATTTCATTTCATAGGAACCAGCAGGTCTGTTAGCATTTCATGAAATAAATTATGTAGAAAAATTATAATATTGGAAGAACGGATCAACTTGCACATAGTATCCTACCTCGTTTTGACAAAAATCTGAATGCACGCTCAAAATCTTTTTCTACGTCTCTCTACTACCGCATTCAATTGATGCATACTATTTTGATTTCACAAATACTTCCAAACATATTGGCATGAAAGGGACTGTTTTGGTTTTTGATAAAACTATGGCTTTTTGGCAGATGTGTAATATATAATAGGAATAAAGAATTGCATTATGTTGAAAATAATGTGTACTTACAACCTGACCTTGCGGTATATAAATAAGGCAGACTCCCTAATAAAGTGAAATTGTAAAAAAAATAAAAATAAATAAATAATAATACGTGCATGTTGATTGGGTTTAGCTAGAACATGTGATAAGCCAAAATCTTGTACCCTACAACAAAAATCTAGTCAAATTGTATTATAATAATATCTTATTCAAATAAAAAAAAACAAAAAAAAACCAACACCTCTATCCAAATACATGTGGCAGCCATCTATCATTCTCAAAAAAATCAAAACTAATAAACTAATAAAAGAAAACCACCTTATCTATGTACACGTTGCAGCTCACTATCAATCCAAGATTAATTAAGTTGAAAAAACTAGGTTTTTTTATTTTTTGTGATTTATTCAATCTATAAAGTTGGCTTATCTGTATCGACTTTTTCTCGAGCTTAAGATGCATAATTAAATATGAGTTATCCAAAGAGTATAATATTAATATACTTATTATCACTCTATCCAAATCAAAATATTTGACCAAAAGAATATAAGAATTTAAAAAAAAAAAAATCATGATTTTAGAAAGAGAAAATGTGAGGCGTAAGAAAGAGAGAGAGAGAGTGTAAGGTGTAAGGTGTAAGAGAAATATTTCTTAAACATTTGTATTTATGAAATTTTTTTTTCAAATGTTTGAAAATATAGTTTCAAAATTAACAAAATTGTTAAAAAGTTTCAAAAACTCGGTGATCACATTTGTGACCACTAAAAAAATGATGTGACCTATAATTGAAATTAAACAGGTCATGGTCACATTATATAATTTATTGGTCATGGTCACACTAAGTCCCGACTCATATAAGACTCAATCACATACTACACAATTACATATTAAGTAGTATGTGACCTCGAATAAATGTTATGACCTATAACTAAAATTAAATAATTTGCAGTCACAAATCATACAATTTATTGATCACAATCATAGACTAAATCATAAATCACACAGGTCGTAGTCACATACCACACAATTACATATTAAGTCATAAGTGACTTTAATAAATGTTTTAACTTAAAAGTGAATTTAAACATGTCACAACCTTATACCATACAATTTACTGGTAACAGTCACATACAAAGTCATA
The DNA here is from genome assembly GCF_002742605.1 of Olea europaea var. sylvestris. Lineage (NCBI taxonomy): Eukaryota > Viridiplantae > Streptophyta > Magnoliopsida > Lamiales > Oleaceae > Olea > Olea europaea. The sequence goes on from NW_019249493.1 coordinate 93,328, forward strand.
AATCACATGAG
>NW_019249493.1:95312-97462 GCF_002742605.1 Olea europaea var. sylvestris
GGTTCTTGCCTATAAATTGGGAATAATTTAACGGAAATAGCTATAGAGGTTGAGAACATGTTGATAATATGGTGAAATCAATCCCTAGATATCCATAGTTTTATTTGATCTTTTTTAGAAATTGCCTCACTTTACTTGCATTCTTCGTTCCATTTAAATTAGGTTAACATAAAAGTATCATTTCAAAATTGGATTTGTCTAAATAAAGTGAAAATCGAAACAATTATAGTACTCAGTGGAGTTTGAATATCAATCCCTGTGGGTTCGACACTTTTAAATTCTTCACTATATTATAAAAGTTGACACCGTACACTTGCGGTTAAATCACGTTGCATAAAATGCGTGGCAAATACCTGGCATCATGTCCTAATTCTCAATTGCCTCTCATTAGGTTAAAGCAAAAAGTCTAGCTGGTCCCTTTTTACTTTGTTCGTTGTCCCTCTCTGGTGAAGGTTCATGGCAATTGGTAGCAACGTGACCGTACTTTCTACATTGATAGCATACATTCTTTCCATGCAAACACTTGCCTCTATGGGCGTTATTGCGCTTAGGACATGGAGTAAGAACATTATTTGGCTTCCTAACCATCTTTCAAAACTAGTCCTCTTATTTTGTCCATTTCTTTTACCTTCGTTTAGCCCATTCCATTCCCCTTTCCTGAAAATTCAGTACTTTCCAAAGTTGTTTGATCAAGTTTTAGTCGATTTGCAATTGCTAGAGCTCATTGTAGAACCTGACTGTCTGTGGTGAATTTATGAGATGCCAAAATTCCTCCAAATTTTAGGTGCAATCCGAATTCGAACCTTCTAGCTTTCTTTTGCTCTGTATCCACTAGATGTGTTGCATAACTAGAAAGTAGTTCGAACTTCCTCTCATAATCAACCAATGCCATCTTTCCCTGCTTAAGTTGTAGAAGCTTCTTTCTTTTATCACTTAGAAGCCGTGTGAGATGACTCCCCCTTGGGCCTTGTCTTACTACGGTTCCTTTTGGAAAAGATAATCTTCCCAACCCTGATGTCACCTATTGGCCGTCTATATGCCATCTTAGCCCTCTCATTGACCTCTTCTCTCAAAAAAGACACAGTGCAGGCAAGTTGATCAAAGTCCGTCCAAAATCATTATTGATGGTCCAAGACTATACATATTGATAGATACAACTGCTATTTATTTATTTCTGGTTCTAAGACCAGTAGTTCTAGCGCATAAACAGAGCTGGATGTTACCTAGGCAATGCCGACCAGCACTTCAATCACTGAAATATCAGCTTATTTTTTTGAATTGAATTGAGTAATGTAAACAGAAGAATTCTTATTCTACATATTACGACAAAACCTAGAAATCGATTAGGTAAAAAAAGGAGTTATCCGCAACTTTTTATTCTTTCTACAATTAGATCTTTGTCCATTTTTCGGGGTCTCAAAAGGTGTGGAAACATCTGTCTCCTTTCGATCTCTCAAGGGTTGCGGAAAATATTTTTTCATCACCTTCTCTTTGAAACATGCCCAAGTGAGGTTACATTGTTGTGCCTAGAGGTGGGCAAAAATCGAACCAACCCACGAAAATCGACGAACCCAAACTGAACCAATCAATTTGGGTCGATTTTCTCTTAAAAATCTATTGGGTTTGCTTTGTTTTACAGAAAAGCGGGTCGGGTTGTGGGTTGATCTGTGAAAATCGATCAAACCTGACCCGCCACTTTAAAAAAAATAAAATAAAACTAATGTTGAAACTTCACAAATCACAGCCCTAGTTTATAGGCTTCTCCTTTCTCTTAAGCTAAAGTAACGTTCATCTCTCAAGCCCTTAACTTGATGTTTAAGGAGATGTCTTCCCCTTTCTCTCAAGCCCCAATCACGTTCATCTTCCATGGCAAGGAAGATCTATTTAAGGGGAGGTCTTGTTGTCGATGCCTTCCGGAGAATTTACAGTGGGGATAGAGGAATGGAAGCGTCCACCCCATTTCGGCAAAAGCAGTGGATTTGTTGCTCACCACTTTCTTCATCAGTTGCAAAACGTGAACATTATAGATATGGATCCAAGGGGTTGAAGAGAGCTCTTAGAAAAAATCTGGGAACAAAGTTTGGCTACAAATGTGACAATCATCATGATGTTTTTTACTCGGTAATTTCTATAAAGTTTCATTCAGGTGT
>NW_019249493.1:100827-107692 GCF_002742605.1 Olea europaea var. sylvestris
AAATCAATCAAATGCTCTAACACATTTCTATACAAACAATTGAGAAAATTCGAAGGAAATCTCACATTTCATTTCATTGGGACTCTTAGGTCAATTAACATTTCATGAAATAAATTAGGTAGAAAAATTATAATATTGAAAGGACATATCAACTTGCACATAATATCCTACCTCTTTTTGACAAAAAAATATGAATACATGCTCAAAATCTTTTTCTACGTTTCTCTGCTACCGCATTCAATTAATGCATAATATTTTGATTACACAAACATTTCCAAACGAATTGGCATGAAAGGGACTACTTTGGTTTTTGATAAAACAATGGCTTTTTGGCAGATTTGTGTTATATAATAGGAATAAAGAATTCCTTTCTGTTGGAAATAATGTGTACTTACAACCTGACTTTGCGGTATATAAATAGGGCAGATTCCCTAATAAAGTGAAATTGTAAAAAAAATGATAAAAAATACGTGCATGTTGATTGGGTTTGTCTAGAAAATGTGATAAGCCAAAATCTTGTACCCTGCAACAAAAATCAAATTGTACTATAATATTATCTTATTCAAATAAAAAATAAAAAAAAACCACTATCTCTATCCAAATACACGTGGCAGCCGTCTATCAATCTCAAAAAAATCAAAACTAATAAACCATAAAAGAAAACCACCTTATTTACGTATACATTGCAGCTCGCTATCATCCAAGATTAATTAAGTTGAACAAACTAGTTCTTTTTTTTTTTTGTGTGTGATTTATTCAATCTATAATATCTTGAAGTTGGCTTATCCGAATCGACTTTTTCTTGAGCTTAAGATGCATAATTAAATATGAGCAATCCAAAGAGTATAATATTAATATACTCACCACCACTCTATCCAAATCCAAATATTTGACCCAAAGAATATAAGAATTTAAAATACATTTCATCTTAGTCCCTCAACTTTCAAAATAAGAAAATATAATATACGGAATAAATAATTTTTTTATTCTAAAATTTTCAGGATGTTACAATAACCACCACCAGCACTAGAACCATCATCTCAAAATTCACCACAAACCACCATAAAACAGCCACAAAAATCACAATCACTAACAATCACAACCTCCATCTCTACCACAACAACAACCCCCCACAAAAAACCCCAAACCCGTCGTTGCCACCTCCTTAAATCTACAGAGGACATAGACCAACACCTCACCACAACCACCAACAATCACAACCTTCATCACGACACCACAAACGCAACAAAAAACCCAAACCCGTTGTCGCTACCATCTCAAATCCACGGAGAATAAAGAAAAGACTGCGTGCATCTTGCAATTCAAAACCGTAACTACTGGAACCACCACTATGTAACCCCACAAAGAAGAAGGTTGGTGGTGTTAGCAATCCACAAATGTATGAATAGGAAGAAGAAGATATCACAATGGTTGAATCTCACTCACAACCTTACATGGCTTCCCTCTCTTTCGTTGCCTCTCTTGTTTCAATTCTCCTCTCTACTGCTACAACACACACACACCACACGGTTGGGAGATAGATACATATATATATGTTAGTTTAGGTCACCAAATATGGGCAAAAGATCTCTAAGTGGGCTGCCATATAACCTAAACTGATGGGCCAATTTCCAACTCCATATTAATCACTAAATGGTCCAACTAACCAAATAATCATCCAACCCAAAGCGAGCCATCCAAAAGTGTAGTTTGTCTCCGAGCTGAGCTAAGTCCATGATGTCGATAAATGATACGACAACTGTTTTAAACCATCGCCCTGATTATTGGGTATCAAAAAACCCAACAATCTCCACATTGATGCTCAATAATCTGCAAACAACCAAAATACAATGTTTATACTTGCACAATCAAGGTAATCCAATAAAATTGGAATCACAGATCTTACCTCGTATTTTCTAAAACACATAGGATACTTGCTCCATGTACTCACCAGAGCTAAGATCAAGAATACCCAAGTAGAAACATGTATTCACGATGAACAAACAATCATGCGATGAAGACATATATAGGATAACATGCACACAGATCTTTTCAAAATCACGTTCACACGGAACCACAGATTAACACCTTGTTAATCGACACACGGTCATGCACATATGCAACAAATGCATAAATGATCCCATGAAAGATCTCACTACACTTACCCTATCCCATTCCATATTACTTTCACCTCGAGAACACATATCACCTCTCATCGTCCACCATACTCACTAAACCAATCACTCAACTCATGTCTAGCTGGAAAGTCACAATAGATCATAAGCTCTCGGGATAATCCTCTATTACCACATCACCTCTCCCAACCTACGTGGATAATGAGACTCCACCTTATAGAAGTGATAAAAGTGTCTCTCTCATACTCCACCTGATTAGAGTCTCTTTCACAGATAAATGATTCTACACATTTGATCACATCTTCACTCGTGATTCAAATGTCACACTCCACATCCCCCGTGCATATCACCAATGCAACTCTAGGCATCTATACTCCACCTTACCAAAAGACATCCAACTCACTGCTAATGCATCACAAACTCACTGCGGCAAATCAACACCTTTCAGTGACCACAAAGGTTACTTCAATCACCAAGCTCCAAAAATCCATAAAGAAAACGACAAAGGTGGCACTCACAAAAAAAATCGAAGAAAGAGTCGGTTACTTCACTACACTCACAAAGAGGAAGAAGATAACCCTAACGTGACCGCTTCACATAATCTCACAAACCACACAAGCCCACAAAGATAAATGAGAAAACGACTGCCCATCTTTCTTCTCACTACCACACTATTCATAGAGCAAATAGAGTATGTCACAAATATCAACCCACTATGCATGGAAACACATTACACAAAGTAATAAATTACTCTAATTCATGTAATTACATACATCAAACATATTGTAAGTGTAACATACCAACGCAATGGAATTAACCAATTAAATGCATGCAAAAAGGATTACACATAGATACAATGTAGTAACCAGGTTTATTCTCTAAATAAAACCTCACTAGGATCACTACTCGACCCTAAAGTCACATTCGCGTCGTCTTTATCCTCATCTTTCCTTTTATTATCATCCTAGGACAATCCCTTTCAACTATCTCCAAATTTTACTACAGTTAAAACATATTTTATTTTTCACACTTGCTTTAGACCTATACATGCCAACAATACCAAATAATGACCACAAGCAAAGTACAGACATAATTCACATAGAATAGTCCAACGAACTTTCCTAAGGTCATATGCAATTCTAACTGTGTAGAAAAATGGTAACAAAGAATTTAATGCAAATAATTAACATATAATTCCTAGGTCTAGCAATACGCAAAGTTATCCCTTCACGGTAACCCCAAACCTAACGTCACCTTACACGATGACTTCAAATGCGTAAAAATAAATAATTACTCTACACAATAATTTTAATTGCAATAATAAAAGGCAAAGAACACGATATCAAGCGGACCACCTCTGAAGGTCGGTAAATATCGAGACATGTGAATTCACCACTTTAGGATCATCATTGTTCATCCTAAAGTCACTAGCAATCGCAGCAGCACAAAAATAGCACTCGACACCTGAACGTTCAAGGGCAAAATCATCTAACTTTCACTGTATTACTCGAAACTAAAATCCGACAACGCCGTAGGGTCCACCTCATCTCTGGAAACATTTTGTCTAAAGACAGCCTCTCCGAAATCCAATCCACGAGTCGATACAAGATCCTCACGCGCCACCTCCTAGAATCGCCTCGATCTGCACAGTCTTCTGGTGGTGTCCATTTCTCCAAATGGCAATTGGTTTGGTCGGATAACACCAAAATAGATCTATCCAGTTTTGTAAAAATCTGCCCAGATTTTGTCCAATTTTCTGCCTATTTTTCAAATCAATTTCTGGCCACTTCCAACTTGTTTTTAGCCCCAAAAATTACAGATTTATCAACAACACAAGCTCTGATACCATTTGTTGTCCAAATCCCTCAATAAATCTTAATTTCGGGCTCAAAAAACAATCAAACAAACACTAATTTACTTCGGCTCGACGCGAGACTTTCGCCTTCACATTTGGACTGCCCTCTTTCTCTGTAACTCCACAAAGGAGAATAGTGGTGGTGTTAGCAATCCACAAAGGTATGGAGAGGAAGAAAAAGATATCACAATGGTTGAATCTCACTCACAACCTCACATGGCTTCCCTCTCTCTCGGCTACCTCTCTTCTCTCAACTCTCCTCTCCATTGCTACAACATACACATACCACATGGCTGGGAGATATATATATATATATATATAGCCCTTGTTTGAGCCCCATTCTTTTGGAAAAATTCATTTTTCAACAGTGTTTTGACATTATTTCAACCACACATTCTTCAATAAAATAATATTACACGCAAATCCAAAACTTTTCCTTATTTTTTAACCACACATTTCCCATCAATACACTATTCAAAAATTCATTCTCCCCAAAATAATGGGGCTCAAACAAGGGCATATATAGATTAGGTCACCAAATATGGGCTAAGAAATCTCTAAGTGTGCTGCCATATAATCTAAACTAATGGGCCAATTTCCAACTCCATATTAATCACTAAATGATCCAACTAACCAAATAATCATCTAACCCAAACCCAAGCCATCCAAAAGTGTAGTTCATCTCCGAGCCGAGCCAAAGCCATGGTGTTGATAAATAATCCGACAACTATTTTAAATTATCGTCCGAATTATTGGGTATCAAAAAACCCAACAACTTAAAATGAAAAAAACCTAAATAGACATAATAGTGGAGGCAAAAGAAGGATTTAAAATGTATAAATGTCCTTTTTTCATATATGCTGATTAGTATAAATACTATGTATAAATGCAAAATAATTTAACGAAAAAGTAAAAATTAAGAACGTGATAATGAAATAAATAAATTATAAAAAGAAAATACTCTATAGTGTCAAACTTATTTATAAATTAATTTTTAGAAAGAATTCAATATATATGTTAAAAATAAATGAGATTTTCGAATGGTTTCAAACTTTAAAAATTGTTCAAATTCAACAAAAATAATCGGATCCAACCTGAAATGGACCAAGCCCAAATCGAACCATCCAACCCAAGCTTGATCAGTTTGGGTTGGATTGGGTTTAAATTAATAATTGAATTTTGTTGATTTGACTTTTGATCAAACTGACCATGTTGGATTTGATAAAAACCCAATCCAACCCCACCCACTCCTAGCTCTAGTAATTAATTTGCCATCTATTTAAGAAAATTATGCACGCATTAAAACATTAGCATGTAAGTAAAGGAAATGCTTTGTTTGAAAGAAAATTTTATTAGGACAAGCTGACTTCTACCACTATTTTTCCTTCTTCTTCTTTTTTTGTTGGGGGAGGGGGGGGGGGGGGGGGGGGGAAAATAAAAATTTAATTTTTTTTTTTTTTTTCATGTTCCAAATTTGATTTTAAAAATTTTAGCCTTATAGAAATTTTGTTTTTCTTGGAAAAAAATGTGTAAAAAATTGGTAACCCCATCAACCAAAAGTTCTTTATGAGGGTTTATTCAAAACAAGGAGTCATACCAAGTGTACAGGTGTTTCAAGCATTTGGAAGTTGTTATTGCGGAATGTTGACACAATACCTACATATTATATAATTTTAACTTTTTTTATTCGATACTCTTCATTCTAACCAAAATGATTCATTGTAGTACCCTTTTTCCCACAAATGAGTAGAATAACTCTGCTTGAACAACCCCTTGGAAAAGGAGGTGCCACATAACCCCCTGGTTATATTGTTCAAGCAGCACAACCCCCAATGAGTAAAGATGGCATACTATTAAATGAAATTGAAGTGTATTTTTATTTATTGGACAATATGGAACCCCATTGTCACATAAACTAGGTTGAATATCATTATTCAATTAATAAAATACATGCTAAATTTATTGGACAATGTAACAAAAATCCAACTAACTCATTTGATTCTTCTTTCATTTTGTCATAATCTTCAACAACTCCAATAATTATTGCCAACATAAAACCTAAAGAAATTGTAGAATACTGTGTATATTGTGATTTGCTTATAAATCATAAATTTCTTCTAAGTTAATGAAATGATAAATCATCGTGTATCTTTGATTACTATTTGTTCACTAAAAAAATAAAAAACTACTGGTTACTCACCTTTATATAACATTACCCATTCATCATCTATCTAAATTCCTTTTGTTCATGTAGCCAAAAATCCTATATGGCGGATAAAAATCCTGCATGGTAGTTAAATGGGTAATTATTAATCTTTTTCTTGATTACTGTTTGCTCACTAAAAATTAAATAATTTTTACTTTTGATTATTGTTTGCTCGTTGAAAAATAAGAGGTTACCATTGCTCACTCATGTTTGCACATTGTCACCCATCCATTATCCATCTCAATCTTATCTTTATACTATTCATTTTTTTTTTATATGATTTTCGTAAATTAAGTTGCTCATTCTATTTTCCTCGTTTTTTCTTCTATATATAATTTTTATTTTATTTTATTGTCCAATCATTTATATTATTTTTGTGGTTTTGGACATTGTCACAACACGGGATCATAAACGATCACCTAAATAGCCTTCTGCTTGAGATGACTCTGCATCCACTCTCTGATTTTTCATCCTGTTAAGTAGAAAATAATAATTAATTTTATCATGCAAAAAAGGAAAAAAAATTCAAAAAAATGTAGACAAAAACAATAAGGTAAAGAAATTTGGAAAAAGAAATCAAAAAAATTCCTAGAAGAAACAATTAACGAAAATGAATAAATAAAAAAATTTGAGAAAATATATTAAAAAATGAAGAAAATTAAAATCATA
>NW_019249493.1:109944-110848 GCF_002742605.1 Olea europaea var. sylvestris
TTTTTTTTTTCCCATATGATAGAATAGAATAGATTTCCACCGATTCCAAATAGCATGTGAGTAAATTCCAATATCATTAAAATAATCACCCAAGGAAATAAAAAAATTTATCATGTTAAAAATAAAAAAATAAAAAATCGGCTAGAGCAGCTCAAATAAAATATTCGATTAACACTCTTCTTCAATTTCTTTTTTATTTAAATTTTCGTTTTAATTTAAACTCATTCACGTTCTAAATTGCATAATCCGATTTTCATCTACTTTGAAATAACGTTTCTTATACTTATTTTTCTACCAATCAGTATGAGTTGGTGAACTTTAAAAATAGCATTATGCATTTTCTAAATAGTAACCATATTTTCTACCGTACTTTCAAAATTGTTTTCGAACCGCTACTTTAAGTTTTAATATTGTTTCAGTCATCATTAAAAGTTGTTCGGGAAATTTACAAAATCACTAGTTTTGAGCAGAAGAAAATGGGAATATTACTCTAGAAGTAATCAATATTCCCATAGATAACATTTTGTAATGTATTAAATTATTTTCATTAACGTTATGTTTCTTGAAAAAATTTCTATAATTTCATTTTTTTTGACCTTACAATAAAGAATGTCATGACTTCGTCACTATATCCGAGAGATACTTTACTAATAGATACTCCCATAGACAACATTTTGTAGTGTATTAAATTATTTTCATTAATGTTATGTTTCTTGAACAAATTTCTATAATTTCATTTTTTTGACCCAACAATAAAGAATGTCATGACTTCGTCACTATATACGGGAGATACTTTAGTAATCAATACTCCTGTAGACAACATTTTGTAATGTATTAAATTATTTTCATTAATGTTATGTTTCTGGAAAAAATTTCTATAATTTCATTTTTTTGACCACACAAT
>NW_019249494.1:0-1338 GCF_002742605.1 Olea europaea var. sylvestris
AATTTTGAACTCTATGCATGTGAGAAATTTTGACAACCTCCAATATTTTCCATTTATGAAGGTAATTGTACCCCAAAAAAAAATAATAATAAAAAAAAAACTCATCTACAATTAGTAAACATGTTAACACTTCTAAATATTAATATTTATTTATTTATCTATGAATTAATAAATTATTATTTCTCTAAAAATATAAAGAGATTTTCATTTAGATTTTTCAATTATTTTAAATAACCAACACTTCTAAAATTAATATTTATTTATTTATCTATGAATTAATAAATTATTATTTCTCTAAAAATATAAAGAGATTTTCATGATTTTTCAATTATTTTAAATGACCAAAGTATCTTCCATTGCAAAGTTTATCCCTGTAACTCCGTCAGTTTATAACTAACAAAACAACGCATAGAACAAGTTTAGAACTCCACACATTTGACAAGCAACAACGTCTTTCATTTGATTCCTGTGCCTAGTCACTTAGACTTCTAGAACAAAAGAACTAATTGGGAGCATGAATGCGAATTGAATAATGCCACTTAATTAACTAGGCTTAAAAGTAGGGAAGATTGAGACAAACTGATTTGACAGTAAATAATTGATGTTTTTTGTTTTAATTTTCAAATTGTCCAATTATGCGTCGACACGCTTCCCACCTGTTTTTGAACATATATGTGTAGCATGATTTATGCGAATTATCCAAATATTGGGTATAATCACTGTCTCATTACACTAACAAACGAAATATAACTCTGGATTTAAAAAAAAAAAAAAAAAGTTAATTTTAAAAGCTAAGTGTCTTTATGGATAAAAATCGATTTATAAATATAAATTACAGGGAAAAGGAAAGTTAATTTTAGTAAGCCACCATATCTTTCTCACGAGCATAGAATAAGCCACCATATCAATCCCATCTTGGCCACTCCATTTCACCATGATCCCTAGCAACGCCACTTTCATTGCCAGTAATGACGAAAATATGGAATTTTCACCACCTCCAATTGCTGTTTTTCCGGTGACCCGTAATATTTTGTAAAAGTGTAACATGTGCGAGAAGAGTTTCTAATCTTACCAAGCCCTAGGTGGACACAAAACCAGACACCTCAAGTCTTCCCCCTCTACCACCGCCGTCAACAACCCCTCCACATCGAACTCCACCGCCTCAAATATCTCCGTCCTTGGTCGACCCCACGAATGCTTCACCTGTCACAAGATATTCCTCACTAGCCAGGCTTCGGGTGGGCACATGCGCCTGCATTACAAAGGCGTGATCGATGGAGGCAAGAAAAGCAACGGTGGTGCCTCAGGCCAAAGCCATTGTAGCAACATCGTTAGAGA
>NW_019249495.1:0-1338 GCF_002742605.1 Olea europaea var. sylvestris
TTTCTTGACCTTCCTTTTTGCATATCAAATTTGCAGTTTCTTAGTTGAAATGTATTGATATTGAAATTGCTGTTTTGATACAATGCTAGATAATAGCTATCAGTTGATTTAAGCAATATATTATATTGCTGAAATTATCAGGACAAATATTAAGAGAGAGATTGCAAGATTTAATTGGTAAGGTAGACTTGAGAGCACTAGACACATAATCTTACTATCAGTACGATGTAAGACTTGGTGGATCCCCCCTTTTTTAAAACCCAATTTCCCACTACTTTCTTAACCGTTGTCATAAATCTATCCTAATTAAAGTGTTTCACCATGCAAATTGATCAGGCAAAATGTATCTGCCAGTGGAGCTCGTCCTAATCCACAGGGTTCGTTCCATTATGGTTCAATCAACGTTACTGATGTCTATGTGCTCCAGAGTCTACCACCTACAACGATTGATGGGAAGCTCCGAGCTTCATTCAATGGGATTTCATTTGTCAATCCCGATACACCAATACGGCTCGCAGATATCTACAAAGTCAAAGGTGCTTACAAGCTTGACTTTCCAACTAAACCACTAGACAGGCCACCCAGGATGGATAGATCTATTATTAATGCTACGTACAAGGGGTTCATTGAGATCATTTTGCAGAATAATGACAGTGTCGTTCAGAGCTTCCACATGGATGGTTATTCGTTCTTTGTGGTCGGGTATAGTCTGCATGTTAAATAGAATTTTTTTAGCATGTGAAGTCATGTTTGTGTTAATAATAATCATTGCTAAATAATACTCACAGGATGGGTTACGGTATCTGGACCGAAAACAACAGAGGATCATACAACAGGTGGGACGCAATATCTCGCTCTACTGTTCAGGTAGGCGCACTTTTCTCTTATTAACATTTTATCTTTTCCTCGTAACTTATGAGATGTTATAATCTTGCATTCTCCATTTTTGAAAAGTCATGGACTAAACTAAAAATGTACCTTACTGTGACATGTTTCATCGTGTTCCTAACTTGTGTTTTCCGGTCACAGGTTTTTGCTGGAGGATGGACCGCAGTCTATGCATCTCTTGATAATGTTGGCGTCTGGAATCTTAGATCAGATAATCTCGACCGATGGTATCTTGGCCAGGAAACATACATGAGAATTGTGAATCCAGAAGATACGAGCAACAAAACAGAGTTGCCTGTGCCTGATAACGCTCTCTATTGTGGTGCACTTAGCAGCAAGCAAAAGTATTGTTCCATAACTTTCCTCCCCAACCTGCCTTATTACAGCCTCTCTTTCTCTATTATACTGAACTGCTGTTGCGCCTTTTTTATTTGCAGGCCTCAGAAAACT
>NW_019249496.1:0-1338 GCF_002742605.1 Olea europaea var. sylvestris
CTTGACAACAATGCAGGTGTCAAACAATGCGTCAAAAATCAGTGTACAAATAGCAAAGTTGGATTGGTAAGAACCTTGCTACATGTACAATATGATGTACACTTTAGTTTACACTTTGCCACGTGTCATTATCCTGTTGGACAGAGTAAATTTCAAACAACTTTCTCATCCAATTGACATTTAAAAATAATGTAAGTGTCAAACAACCTGTTAAAAATTAGGGTACAAGTAGTAATGTTCAATCGGTAAGGACCTTGTTACATGTACACTGTGGTGTACACTTTAGTTTACACTTTGCCACGTGACATTAACCCATTGGACAGTATAAATTTCAAACAGTTTTCCCATCCAATTGACACTTGACAACAATGCAAGTGTCAAACAATGTGTCAAAAATCAGTGTATAAATAGCAAAGTTCAATCGGTAAGAACCTTGTTACATGTACACTATGGTGTACACTTTAGTTTACACTTTGCCACGTGACATTACCCTATTAGACAGTTTAAATTTCAAGCAGTTTTCCAATCCAATTGACTCTTGACAACAATGTAAGTGTCAAACAACGTGTCAAAAATGAATGTACAAATAGCAAAGTTCAATCGGTAAGAACCTTGCAACATGTACTCTATGGTGTACACTTTAGTTTACACTTTGCCACATGACATTACCCCGTTGGATAGTTTACAGTTTTTCATGCAATCGACACTTGACAACAATGCAAGTGTCAAACAACGTACCAAAATTCAATGTGCAAATAGCAAACTTCAATCGGTAAGAAATGCAAGTGTCAAACACCATGTCAAAAATTGGTATACAAATAGGAAAGTTCAATCAGTAAGAACCTAGCTTCATGTGCACAATGGTGCACACTTTGGTTAACACTTTGCCACGTGACATTAAACTGTTGGACAGTTTAAATTTCAAACAGTTTTCTCATCCAATTGACACTTGACAACAATGCAAATGTCTAACAACGTGTCAAAAATTAGGGTACAAATAGCAAAGTTCAATCGGTAAGAACCTTGCTACATGTACACTATGGAGTACACCTTAGTTTACACATTGTCAAGTGACATTACCCTATTGGGCAATTTAAATTTCAAACAATTTTCCCATCCAATTGACACTTGACAACAATGCAAATGTCAAACAACGTGTTAAAAATTAGTGTTCAAATAGCAAAGTTCAATCGATAAGAACCTTACTACATGTACACTATGGTGTACATTTTAGTTTACACTTTTCCACGTGACATTACCCCATTGGATAGTTTAAACGTCGAACAATTTTCCATCGAATTGACACTTGATAACAATGAAAGTGTCAAACTACGTGTC
>NW_019249497.1:0-1338 GCF_002742605.1 Olea europaea var. sylvestris
ACTTCGTCGTGACCTAAGAGGGATTTCGGCCATTTTTCGAATGAATGAGCACTTGCATATTTGGAGCGCTTTGATTGTCCGCGCTCGAAGAATCGAGCGTAACTTTTGTAAACGGCGTCCGTTTTGGGCCCATAAGTACTTTTTGGAAATGTAGTGACCGTTTTGGTTTGAACTCACAACTTCGTCGCGACGTACGAGGGATTTTGGCCATTTTTTGAAAGAATGAGCACTTGCATATTTAGAACGCTTCGAGAGTCGACGGATGAAGAATTGAGCATAACTTTTGCACATGGTGTCCGTTTTGGGGCCGTAAGTACTTTTTGTAAATGTAGCGACCGTTTTGGATTGAACTCAGCACTTCGTCGTGACGTAAGAGAGATTTCGGCCATTTTTGAAACAATGAGTGCTTGCATATTTGGAGCGCTTGGATTGTCCGTGTTCAAAGAATTGAGCGTAACTTTTGCACACGATGTCCGTTTTGGGCCCATAAGTACTTTTTGAAAATGTGGCGACCGTTTTGATTTGAACTCACAACTTCGTCGTGACGTACGAGGGGTTTCGGCCATTTTTTGAAAGAATGAGAGCCTGCATATTTAGAACGCTTGGAGAGTTGACGGATGAAGAACTGAGCATAACTTTTGCACACGGTGTCCATTTTGGGCCCATAAGTACTTTTTTGTAAATGTCGCGACCATTTTGGATTGAACTCACCACTTAATCGTGACGTACGAGGGATTTTAGCCAGTTTTCGAAAGAATGAGCACTTGCATATTTCAAACGCTTGGAGAGTCAACGGACGAAGAATTACGCGGAACTTTTGCACACGGTGTCCGTTTTAGGCCCATAAGTACTTTTTGAAAATGTAGCGATCGTTTTGATTTGAACTCACAACTTCGTCGTGACGTACGAGGGATTTCGACCATTTTTAGAAAGAATGAGAACTTGCATATTTGGAACGCTTGGAGAGTCGACGGACGAAGAATTGAGCATAAATTTTGCACACGGTGTCCGTTTTGGGCCCATAAGTACTTTTTGTAAATGTCGCGACCGTTTTGTATTGAACTTAGCACTTCGTCGTGACGTAAGAGGGATTTTGGCCATTTTTCGAAAGAATGAGCACTTGCATATTTGGAGCGCTTAGATTGTCCGTGTTCGAAGAATTGAGCGTAACTTTTGCACACGGTGTCCGTTTTGGGCCCATAAATACGTTTTGGAAATGTAGCGACCATTTTGGTTTGAACTCACAACTTCGTCACAACGTACGAGGGATTTTGGCCATTTTTTGAAAGAATGAGCACTTGCATATTTAGAACGCTTCGAGAGTCGACGGACGAAGAA
>NW_019249498.1:0-1338 GCF_002742605.1 Olea europaea var. sylvestris
ACCTGTCAAATTTCAGCCAATTCCGACACAGTCGAAAAAAATGACGAAATTGAACCCGACGCGATTTTTGTTTCCGATCAACCGGTCAAATTTGAGCCCATTTCGACACATTCGAGAAAAATGACGAAATTGCCCCCGGCGCGATTTTTGTTTCCGATCAACCAGTCAAATTTCAGTCAATTCTGACACAGTCGAAAAAAATGACGAAATTGCCCCCGGCGTGATTTTTGTTCCCGATCAACCTGTCAAATTTGAGCCCATTCCGACACAGTCGCGAAAAATGACGAAATCGCCACCTGCTCGATTTTTGTTTCCGATCAACCGGTCAAATTTAAGCCCATTTCGACACATTCGAGAAAAATGACGAAATTGCCCCCGGCACGATTTTTGTTTCCGATCAACAAGTCAAATTTCAGCCAATTCCGACACTGTCGCAAAAAATGACAAAATTGCACCCGGCGCGGTTTTTGTTCCCGATAAACCTGTCAAATTTCAGCCAATTCCGACACAGTCGAGAAAAATGACGAAATTGCACCCGACTCGATTTTTGTTTCCGATCAACCAGTCAAATTTCAGTCAATTCTGACAAGTCGCGAAAAATGTCCAAATTACACCCGGCGCGATTTTTGTTCCCGATAAAGCTGTCAAATTTGATGCCATTCCGACACAGTCGTGAAAAATGACGAAATTGCCCCAAGCACGATTTTTGTTTCCGATCAACCTGTCAAATTTGAGGCCATTCCGACACAGTCGAGAAAAATGACGAAATCGCCCCCGGCGCGATTTTTGTTTCTGATCAACCTGTCAAATTTTAGCCAATTTCGACACGGTCGCGAAAATTACGAAATTGCCCCGGCGCGATTATTGTTTCCGATCAACCTGTCAAATTTGAGCCCATTTCGACACAGTCGAGAAAAATGACAAAATTGCCTCCAGCGCGATTTTTATTTCAGATCAAACTGCCAAATTTTAGCCAATTCCGACACAGTCGAGAAAAATGAAGAAAATTGCCCCCGACGCGGTTTTTGTTTTCGATCAACAAGTCAAATTTTCGCCAATTCCAACAATGTCGCGAAAAATGACGAAATTACACCCGGCGCGATTTTCGTTCCCGATAAACCTGTCAAATTTTAATCCATTCCTACACAGTCGGGAAAAATGACGAAATTGCCCGCGGCGCGTTTTTTGTTTCCGATCCACCTATCAAATTTGAGCCAATTCCGACACTGTCGTGAAAAATGACGAAATTGCCTCTGGCGCGATTTTTTGTTTCCGATCAACCTGTAAAATTTCAGCCAATTCCGACACAGTCGAGAAAAATGACGAAATTGCCCACGG
>NW_019249499.1:0-1338 GCF_002742605.1 Olea europaea var. sylvestris
CTTTTGCAGACGGGGTCCGTTTTGGGCCCATAAGTACTTTTTGGACATGTAGCGACCCTTTTGGATTGAACTCACCACTTCGTTGTGACGTATGAGGGATTTGATCATTTTTTGAGGAACGTGCGCCTGCATATTCGGACTGACGACGTTCGAAGAATTGAGCATAACTTTTGCAGACAGTGTCCGTTTTTGGGACCATAAGTACTTTTCGGAAATGTAGCGACCGTTTTGGGTTTAGCTCACGATTTCGTAATGATGTATTAGGGTTTTCGTCCTTTTTTTGAAGAACGACCACTCGCATATTTTGAACGCTTGGAGTGTCGACCATCGAAGAAATTAGCGTAACTTTTGCAAACGGTGTCCGTTTTGGGCCCATAAGTACTTTTCGGAAATGTGGCGACCCTTTTTGATTGAACTCACAACTTCGTCGTTACGTATGAGGTATTTTGACCATTTTTTGAGGAACGTGCACCTGCATATTCAGACTGGCGACGTTCGAAGAATTGAGCATAACATTTGCAGACAGTGTCCGTTTTTGGGACCACAAGTACTTTTCGGAAATGTAGCGAACATTTTGGGTTTAGCTCACGATTTCGTAATGATGTATTAGGGTTTTCGTCCTTTTTTTGAAAAACGACCACTCGCATATTGGGAACGCTTGGATTCTCGACCTTCGAAGAAATGAGCGTAACTTTTGCAGACGGGGTCCGTTTTGGGCCCATAAGTACTTTTTGGACATGTAGCGCCCCTTTTGGATTGAACTCACGACTTCGTCGTGACGTATGAGGGATTTTGACCATTTTTTGAGCAACGTATACCTGCATATTCGGACTGACTACGTTCAAAGAACTGAACATAACTTTTGCAGACAGTGTCCGTTTTTGGGATCATAAGTACTTTTCGGAAATGTAGCGACCCTTCTGGATTGAACTCACAACTTCGTCGTGACGTACGAGGGATTTTAACCATTTTTTGAGGAACGTGCACCTTCATATTTGGACTGACGACGTTCGAAGAATTGAACATAACTTTTGCAGACAGTGTCCGTTTTTGGGATCATAAGTACTTTTCGGAAATGTAGCGACCCTTCTGGATTGAACTCACAACTTCGTCGTGACGTATGAGGGATTTGACCATTTTTTGAGGAACGTGCACCTGCATATTTGGACTGACGACGTTCGAAGAATTGAACATAACTTTTGCAGACAGTGTCCGTTTTTGGGATCATAAGTACTTTTCGGAAATGTAGCGACCATTTTGGGTTAAGCTCACGATTTCGTAATGACGTATTAGGGTTTTCGTCCTTTTTTTGAAGAACGACCACTCGCATATTGGGAA
>NW_019249500.1:0-1338 GCF_002742605.1 Olea europaea var. sylvestris
TTTTCTTTCCGAACCAACTGCCAAATTTCAGCCAATTCCGACACAGTCTAGAAAAATGACGAAATTGCTCCCGGCGCGATTTTTGTTTCCGATAAAACTGTCAAATTTGAGCCCATTTCGACATAGTCGAGGAAAATGACGAAATTGCCCACGGCGCGATTTTTATTTCAGATCAAACTGCCAAATTTCGGCCAATTCCGACACAGTCGAGAAAAATGACGCAATTGCCCCCGGCGCGATTTTTGTTCCCGATCAACCTGTCAAATTTGAGTCCATTCTGACACAGTCGAGAAAAATGACGAAGTTGCCCCCTGCGCGATTTTTGTTTCCGATCAACCTGTCAAATTTGAGTCCATTCTGACACAGTCGAGAAAAATGACGAAGTTGCCCCCTGCGCGATTTTTGTTTCCGATCAACCTGTCAAATTTGAGTCCATTCTGACACAGTCGAGAAAAATGACGAAGTTGCCCCCTGCGCGATTTTTGTTTCCGATCAACCTGTCAAATTTGAGTCCATTCTGACACAGTCGAGAAAAATGACGAAATTACCCCCGGTGCGATTTTTGTTCCCGATCAACCTGTCAAATTTTAGCCCATTCCGACACAGTCGAGAAAAATGACGAAATTGCCGCCGGCGCGATTTTTCTTTCCGATCCAACTGCCAAATTTCAGTCAATTCCGACACAGTCGAGAAAAATGATGAAATTGCCCCTGACGCGGTTTTTGTTCCCGATCAATCTGTCAAATTTGAGCCCATTCCGACACAGTCGAGGAAAATGACGAAATTGCCCACGTGCGATTTTTATTTCAGATCAAACTGCCAAATTTCAGCCGATTCCGACACAGTCGAGAAAAATGACGAAATTGCCCCCGGCGCGATTTTTATTTCAGATCAAACTGCCAAATTTCAGCCAATCCCGACACAGTCAAGAAAAATGACGAAATTGCCCCCGGCGCAGTTTTTGTTTTACGATCAACCAGTCAAATTTTAGCCAATTCAGACACAGTCGCGAAAAATGACGAAATTACACCCGGCGCGACTTATTTTCCCGATCAATTTGTCAAAATTGAGCCCATTCCGACACAGTCGAGAAAAATGACGAAATTGCCACCGGCGCGATTTTTATTTCAGATCAAACTGCTAAATTTCAGCTAATTCCGATACAGTCGTGAAAAGTTACGAAATTGCCCCCGGCACGGTTTTTGTTCCCGATAAAACTGTCAAATTTGAGCCCATTCCGACACAGTCGAGAAAAATGTCGAAATTGCCCACGGCGCGATTTTTATTTCAGATCAAACTGCCAAATTTCAGCCAATTCCGACACAGTCGAGAAAAATG
>NW_019249501.1:0-1338 GCF_002742605.1 Olea europaea var. sylvestris
TTCGTCATTTTTCGCGACGGTGTCGGAATCGGCTAAAATTTGACAAATTATTCGGAAATAAAAATCGCGCCGGGGGCAATTTCATCATTTTTCGCGACGGTGTCAGAATGGGCTCAAATTTGAGTAATTGATCGGAAACAAAAATCGCGCCGGGGGCAACTTCATCATTTTTCGCTACGGTGTCGGAATCGGCTAAAATTTGACAGATTGAACGGAAACAAAAATCGCGCCGGGGGCAATTTCATCATTTTTCGCGACGGAGTCGGAATGGGCCCAAATTTGACTGATTGATCGGAAACAAAAATCGCGCTGGGGGCAATTTCGTCATTTTTCGCGACGGTGCCGGAATCCGCTAAAAGTTGACTGATTGATCGGAAACAAAAATCGCCCCGGGGCAATTTCGTCATTTTCCGCGACGGTGTCGGAAATGGCTAAAATTTGACAGATTTATCGGAAACAAAAATCGCGCCGAGGGCAATTTCGTCATTTTCCGCGACGGTCTCGGAATCGGCTAAAATTTGACTGATTGATGGGAAAGAAAAATCGCCCCGGGGCAATTTCGTCATTTTCCGCGAAGGTGTCGGAATCGGCTAAAATTTGACTGATTATTGGGAAATAAAAATCTCGCCGGCGGCAATTTCGTCATTTTTCGCGACGGTGTCGGAATGGGCTCAAATTTGAGTAATTGATCGGAAACAAAAATCGCGCCGGGGGCAATTTGACAAATCGATCGAAAACAAAAATCGCTCCGGGCGCAATTACGTAATTTTTCGTGACGGTGTCGGAATGGCTCAAATTTGACTGATTGATCGGAAACAAAAATCGCGCCGGGGCAATTTCGTCATTTTGCGCGACGGTGTCGGAATCGGCTAAGATTTGACAGATTAATCGAAAATAAAAATCGCGCCAGGGTCAATTTCTTCATTTTTCGCGACGGTGTCGGAATGGGCACAAATTTGACTGATTGATCGGAAACAAAAATCGTGCCAGGGGCAATTTCGTCATTTTTCGCGACGGTGTCGGAATCGGCTAAAATTTGACTGATTGATCGAAAACAAAAATCACGCCGAAGGCAATTTCGTTATTTTTCGCGACGGTGTCCGAATGGGCTAAATTTTGACTGATTGATAAGAAACATAAATCGCGACGGGGGCAATTTCGTCATTTTTCGCGACGGTGTCGGAATGGGCCCAAATTTGACTGATCGATCGGAAACAAAAATCGCACCAGGGGCAATTTCGGCATTTTTCGCGAGGGTGTCGGAATCGGCTAAAATTTTACTAATTGATGGGAAACAAAAATCGCGACGGGGGCAATTTCGTCATTTTTCGTGACGGT
>NW_019249502.1:0-1338 GCF_002742605.1 Olea europaea var. sylvestris
GATTGATCGGAAACAAAAATCGCGCCGGGGGCAATTTCGTCACTTTTCACGACGGTGTCGAAATTGGCTAAAATTTGACCGATGATGTGAAACAAAAATCGCGCCGGGGGCAATTTCGTCATTTTTCGCAACGGTGTCTTAATGGGCTCAAATTAGACTAATTGATCGGAAACAAAAATCGCGCCGGGAAATATTTCGTCATTTTTCGCGACGGGGTCGGAATGGGCTGAAATTTGGCAGGTTGATCGGAAAGAAAAATCGCGCCGGGGGCAATTTCGTCAATTTCACGACGGTGTCGGAATGGGCTGAAATTTGGCAGGTTGATCGGAAAGAAAAATCGCGCCGGGGGCAATTTCGTCAATTTCACGACGGTGTCGGAATGGGCTGAAATTTGGCAGGTTGATCGGAAAGAAAAATCGCGCCGGGGGCAATTTCGTCAATTTCACGACGGTGTCGGAATGGGCTGAAATTTGGCAGGTTGATCGGAAAGAAAAATCGCGCCGGGGGCAATTTCGTCAATTTCACGACGGTGTCGGAATGGGCTGAAATTTGGCAGGTTGATCGGAAAGAAAAATCGCGCCGGGGGCAATTTCGTCAATTTCACGACGGTGTCGGAATGGGCTGAAATTTGGCAGGTTGATCGGAAAGAAAAATCGCGCCGGGGGCAATTTCGTCATTTTTCGCGACGGTGTCGGAATCGGCTAAAATTTGACAGATTAATCGGAAACAAAAATCTTGTCGGGGGCAATTTCGTCATTTTTCGCAACGGTATCGAAATCGGCTAAAATTTGACTGATTAATCCGAAACAAAAATCGTGCCGGGGGCAGTTTCGTCATTTTTATCGACAGCGTCTTAATGGGCTCAAATTTGACAGATTGATCGGAAACGAAAATCGCGCCGGGGGCAATTTCGTCATTTTTCTCGACGGTGTCGGAATGGCCTCAAATTTGACTGATTGATCGGAAACAAAAATCGCACCGGGGGTAATTTCGTCATTTTTCGCGACGGTGTCGGAATGGGCACAAATTTGACTGATTGATCGGAAACAAAAATCGCGCCGGGGGCAATTTCGTCACTTTTCACGACGGTGTCGAAATTGGCTAAAATTTGACTGATTGATGTGAAACAAAAATCGCACCGAGGGCAATTACGTCATTTTTCGCGACGGTGTCGGAATGGGCAAAAATTTGACAGATTGATCAGAAACAAAAATCGCGTCGGGGTAAATTTCGTCATTTTTTGCGACGGTGTCGTAATCGGCTAAAATCTGACAGATTAATTGGAAACAAAAATCGCGCCGGGGGCAATTTCGTCATTTTTTGCGACGGTGTCGGAAT
>NW_019249503.1:0-1338 GCF_002742605.1 Olea europaea var. sylvestris
ACCACTTCGTCGTGACGTAAGAGGGATTTCGGCCATTTTTTGAAAGTGTGAGCACTTGCATATTTGGAACGCTTGGATTGTCAACGTACAAAGAATTGAGCGTAACTTTTTCACACGGTGTCCGTTTTGGGACCATAAGTACTTTTTGAAAATGTAGCGACCGTTTTGGATTGAACTCACCACTTCGTCATGACGTATGAGGGATTTCGTCCATTTTTCGAAGGTGTTAGCACTTGCATATTTGGAACGCTTGGATTGTCGGCGTACGAAGAATTGAGCGTAACTTTTGCACCTGGTGTTCGTTTTGGGGCCGTAAGTACTTTTTGGAAATGTAACGACCGTTTTGGATTGAACTCACCACTTCATCGTGACGTATGAGGGATTTCGGCCATTTTTTGAAAGAGTGAGCACTTGCAAATCTGGAACGCTTGGATTGTCGACGTACGAAGAATTGAGCGTAACTTTTGCACACGGTGTCTGTTTTGGGCCCGTAATAACTTTTTTGAAATGTAGTGACCGTTTTGGATTGAACTCACCACTTCGTCATGACGTATGAGGGATTTCGGCCATTTTTCGAAAGTGTGAGCACTTTCATATTTGGAACGCTTCGATTGTCGGCGTACGAAGAGTTGAGCGTAACTTTTGCACCCGGTGTCTGTTTTGGGCCCGTAAGTCCTTTTTGGGAATGTAGCGACCGTTTTGGATTTAACTCACAACTTCGTTGTGACGTAAGAGGGATTTCGGCCATTTCTCGAAAGAATGAGCACTTGCATATTTGGAACGCTTGTATTGTCGGCGTACGAAGAATTGTGCATAACTTTTGCACCCGTTGTCCGTTTTGGGCCCGTAAGTCCTTTTTGGAAATGTAGCGACTGTTTTGGATTGATCTCACAATTTCGTCATGACGTATGAAGGATTTTGGCCATTTTCGAAAGAATGAGCACTTGCATATTTTGGACGTTTGGATTGTCGGCGTACAAAGTATTGAGCGTAACTTTTGCACAAGGTGTCCGATTTGGGCCCGTAAGTACTTTTTGGAAATGTAGCGACTGTTTTGGATTATACTCACCACTTCGTCGTGACCTATGAGGGATTTCGGTCATTTTTCGAAAGCGTTAGCACTTGGATATTTGGAACACTTGGATTGTCGGCGTACGAAGAATTGAGCATAACTTTTGCACCCGGTGTTGGTTTTGGGCAAAAAGTACTTTTTGAAAATGTAGCGACCATTTTGGATTGAACTCACCACTTCGTTGTGATGTATGAGGGATTTCGATCATTTTTCAAAAGTGTGAGCACTTGCATATTTGGAACACTGGGATTGTCGACGTACAAAGA
>NW_019249504.1:0-4311 GCF_002742605.1 Olea europaea var. sylvestris
TGTCGATGCTTAGAAAGTATGTGCATGATCTTAAGCAAGTGATAAACTATGATTCATTGGAAGTGCAGAAAGATTTAACGTATAAAGAGACTCCTTTGGAAATTATCGAAAGAAAAATACATGCATTAAGGAATAACAAAATTGCCTTGGTTTAGGTTAGATGAAAGAATCATGGAATCGAAGAAGCTACTTGGGAGAAAGAAGAGGAAATAAGAGCCAAGTATCAAGAACTTTTTGACTAAATAAGGTAATTTTGAGGGCGAAATTATTTTAAAAGGGTAGGGATGTAACATCCCGAATTTTAAATCATATTCCATATGGGCTAAATTGAATTTGGTGATTTAGTAAATAAAATAGTTCATGTCGAGCCCTATCGTCAAATTAAGGCCCAAAAGTTTGATACACGCGACTCACTTAATTGCATAAATGATTTATTTTTTTTATGTGTAGTATTTATCGTGAGTTATTTGTGTCGAATATTTAAGTATTTTAAAAGTTACTAAAAATATATCGATATTAAACTCATTTTGTAGCTCGTACTTAATAACATAAATTGGCACAAGAAGAAATAATTTTGGACTGCCATAATCGAGTTATTTTGATATAAAGAAAATACTCTAAAAACCTATATTTTATTTTTAAAATATATATACACGAAAATATATATATATATAACTAAATAGAAGAAAGGACAATTACTTAAAAAGAAAATGTTACTGCTGGTGCAACTTCCAAGGAATTTGAAATGGTACATGCTAATTCATTAAATTATATAATAAATAATTAATTATTATTTGTTTGAACTTCCACAATCCAAACCGACATGATTGATTAGAAAAAAAAGTTTTATTTATTTATCAATTGAATTTTAGACTTTACCTTTGTACGTTTATTTGATATTTTACATTTCAGACTTTATTTTTATACGTTTATTTGACGTTTTACATGATTTAGAATTGTAAGCTTCCCCAAACAGACACTATGTGTATACGTATATATAATATAGGCGAAAAATTTTATCATTTGTATGATTTTCACACATTAACACATACACTTAGAGTGCTGTTTGATATACCAGTCACAATCAAAATTCACAAGTTGGTTCTCATTCTCATACAAGCATTCTGTCCATTTTTACTTATTGTCTCAAAGACATATTTCAAATATCATTTGAGGTAAGAATTGTGCAAGTGGTAAATTTTTATTTTCTTGGTATTTTTATAGATTTTGGCATGAAATACGTTAAGGTCCTCGGGTCGATTTTTATGTTAAATCCTAAGGGATGGACCGTTTGGTCGAATATGTAAATCCTACGGGATATATGAATTCTTATGAAATTTCTTGAGCTATTGAATATCACGACCAGTTTGCTCTAAATCTAAGAAATGTCGGTATGCCATGTCATTTTATATTTATACCATTTTAATAAGAATATGCATGTATTTCTTACTGAGTATTTTTTTTTAAAATACTCACTCTTACAATAACCTTTCATATTAGTACGGGTCGTGTGGATGTGTGGCAGATTGAATGAGTGGTGCTTATGGGGTCAACAAATAAAGATTTAAAAGAATGATTATTATCAAATTTTCATTTTTAGGACATCCTATATTATATTATGCGCGCGTTATTTTTAGTACTTTTGTGCTCGTACTTTGGACATCTTATGTTAAAATTTGAGTTCTTTTTTATTTAAGAATTTGTAGTTGATTGATATGTTGATTTGCACGAAAAATTTTATTTAAATTGTTTTATTATCTTTATTAATTTATCGATCAAATGAAGTAAATAAAAAAATAAAAGAGTGATGTAATATTTCAAGTCTATCTTTTTTTATATTTATATAAAAGAGTGATGGATTCGGGAAGTTACATATAGATAACTGCATTTACACTTTCGACATATATAACAATTGATTTTGAAGACTTTTCCTCCCTTTGTATGTGCACTTGTGGACGATGCTGTGGGCGGCTGCTGAAGAATAATTGCAGCCATACTTTACTGATTTAATTCCATTGAAAGATGTAGCAGACCCCGTTTTGAATCATGTCATTGTTTAATCAATTGAAATACAAGATTGTCCATCAGAAGGTGAAATGATGAGAACAACAACTGAGGCAAGAAATTCAAGAGAGGTAATACAAGTGGATTTCGTCTAAGAGATTTCAGTGATGATGAAGGTGGAGAAGGACATTGCGATCCAGTCCAGGACTTGTCATCAACTTCTAGCTTGGGAATTGTCCACCAATGAGGCATATCTTTGGATGAGATGATAGATCTGTTGATTGAACAAAGGGAGGTGATTGAGATCATACTGGGAGAATCGAGAGAGGAAATGAATGTGAGGTTCACTAGTAGCGAAATGACAATAGAGATCGTGTATGCAGCATGAAGGAGCATGTGACCGATCAGATAAGTATGATCAAAGATAGGTTTGAGGAGGTAGCTACAGAAATTGGGAAACACAATGTGAGTGATGAGTAATGTAGATTTGGTTATGTTGACGGTGATGGAAATATGCATGTACGTGATGATTATGATAATTTGTCCTTACCCAACACTACGATTGACAAACAGCATGTCGAGGCTACCGATGTAGATGTTGGCAAAGTCGATGACTCGTCCAAAAAGTCCTCAAATTTGGTTGCCACCAATGCTCCACTACCATCTGGACCTCGATTCCTCAAGATGAAAGTGCCCAGTGCTAGCACTCGAACTCGTTTCACATGGTTTGGTCATAAAAAGGGAAAAAAGGATGTGTAGTTAGTTTAAAATGTTGATGGAGCATAGCATTATAGGTTAAGAAAAAATATTGGCAACGTCATTTTTTGTACCATCATTAAGCAGATCTTTTGGTTGATGGTATAGTTTGGAGTGTTGATGCACAATTGAAGTAGAGACAACAGTATTTGATTTCAATACTTACATGTTCGGGTCTTATATTGTGTATACATTTACAAACTATCATTCTAGACAATTTAATCATCATCGACTCGGACGTTGTTTGCTACATTCCTCAACTTGGGAACAGTCGCCATCGAGTAAGTGTTCGACCAATTCTATTTTCTGATTTAGAAAACAAGGATGAGCCAAGTGAACCTAGCATTGGTAATCGTAATGCCAATCATGAGATCGTCCCAGTTGAAATCTCATCGAACGAATACCTTCTTTTATTTGGCATTCAATACGTCGACGAGTAGGTCGACAATGTTGGACGAGGTCTAGATAGCATGGAAGATGTCATCATCGTAAGCTCCAACAACAATGATTGTAGTGAGATATCTTCTCTGTCCATTGTTTAGGACATGTAGAGGTCTTCGTACATTATTGTTTTGTGACCACTTCAAATAAGAAACACATTGTCATTATCATGATTAACGTTGATGAAGTGGTGAAGTTCATATAGTTTGATTTGTTTACAAACTCTTCGATGTGATTTCTCTTTGGCTTTGTTTGAAATTTAGTACGTGGCTATATATTGATCTTGAAATCACAGTACTAAATTTTATGTTTTGTAATGTTCTTCGAATGACTACTAAGTGTTGAAACAAACTGTGAAAATAACATAGAAATATAAGAGTATATTATTCATGAATGATGAATTTGATGTTAACATGAATACAAAAAATATTCAAGTGCTCGAGTTAGTCAATGGTCTTGGGTTCTTACACGTTTGTCTGTTGTGTCTATAATCACCGCAACATCCACATTTTCGCATGTTCATCAACCTTTCATGTCTTGATTGTTTGCATTTGGTAAGAGGTTGTACTGGTGGTCTACGTATATTTGGGGGGTGAAACATGGATGGAACGAACCGAATGAGAAACGACCCAATTAAACTCCATTATAGTTGGATGAATAACTTTGTTGTGTGCTACTTGCCAGAATTGAGGGGTGTACTACGGGTAACACAAGTTATAAAGTAATTTCTCCTTTGAGCATACTGCTCAGGATGCATGTGCGCACGGTATCGGTCGCATCTGGAACTCTTAACATGAGCACATGTTGCCTATAAGGTTCATAATACACGTGTTCATGCCTACATCAACCTCCAACATGAGTTCATCCAAGTAACGTACTTGTAATGTTACACCGGCGTCAAATGATTTTAGTAATTTCGTATCTATCTTTGGTATTAGGGCACTCTAGCATTTGGTGGATGCGGTTATCGTCTAAAAAAACTTGTTACATCAAAGACCTAATGTTGTCGACCAACGAGGTTATAAGGAAACTCCGTTGTCACCTGAGAACTGAATTAAGGGACTCCGCACTATTGTTTGTGATAACGTTGTACCGATTACCACCAAATTT